>NC_046154.1:152984330-153010201 GCF_011064425.1 Rattus rattus | reverse complement strand
AAATAGAAGCATTTATTGTTATTAAGAGTCTCCCAACCAAAAAGAGCCCAGGTCCAGATGGATTCAGGTCTGAATTCTACCAGACCTTCACAGACCTCATACTAATGCTATTCAAACTATACTACAGAATTGAAACAGATGGAACACATCTAAATTCCTTCTATGAATTAATAATTGTATAATAAGATTATACAATTAATCTTATACTGAAACCACACAAAGACCCAACAAAGAAAAAGAAGTCCAGACCAATTTCCCTTATTATTATTGATGCAAAAATACTCACAAATGTCTTACAAACGGAATCCAAGAACACATTGAAATGATCATCCATCATAATCAAGTAGGCTTCATTCCAGGGATGCAGGGATTGTTTAATATACGAAAATCCATCAATGAAATCCATTATATAAACTAACCCAAAGATAAGAATGACATGGTCATTTGATTAGATGCTGAAAAAGCATTTGACAAAGTTCAACACCCCTTCATGATAAAAGTCCTGGAAAAATCAGGAATTCAAGGCCCATATCTGTACATAGTAAAAGCAATATACAGCAAACCAATAGCTTACATCAAACTAAATGGAGAGAAAATTCAAGCAACCCAACTAAAATCAGGAAGTAAACAAGACTGCCCACTCTTTCCCTACTTATTCAATCTAATAGTCGAAGTCATAGCCAGAGCAATCAGACAGTGAAAAGAGGTCAAAGGGATACAAATTTGAAAGGAAGAAATCAAATTATCACTATTTGCAGATGATATGATAGTATAGTTAATTGACCCCCAAAAGTTCCAGAAGAGAACTACTTAACCTGATAAACAACATCAGCAAAGTGCCGGGGTATAAAATTAACTCAAACAATTCAGTAGACTTCTTCTACTCAAAGGATAAACAGGCTGAGAAAAAAATTAAGGAAATGACACCCTTCACAATATTCCCAAGTAATATAAAATATCTTGGTGTGACTTTAACCAAGCAAACGAAAGATCTATATGACAAGAACTTCAAGTCTCTTAAGAAAAAAATTGAGGAAGAACTGAGAAGATGGAAAGATCTTCCATGCTCATGGATTGGCAGGATTAATATAGTAAAGATGGCCATTTTGCCAAAAGCCATCTATAGATTCAATACAATCTCCATCAATATCCCCACTCAATTCTTCAAGAGATAAAAAGAGCAATTTGAAAAACCCAGGATAGCGAAAACTATACTCAACATTAAAAGAACTTCTGTGAGAATCACCATCCCTGACTTCAAGCACTATTACCAAGGAATCGTCATAAAAACTGTATGGGATTGGTACAGAGACAGACAGATAGATCAGTGGAATAGAATTGAAGACCCAGAAATAAACCCACACAACTATAGTCACTTGATCTTTGACAAAGGAGCTAAAACCATCCAATGGCAGAAAGATAACATTTTCAACAAATGGTGCTGGTACAATTGGAGGTCAGCATGTAGAAGAATGCAAATTGATCCATTTTTATTACCAGGTACAAAGCTTAAGTCCAAGAGGATCAAGGCCCTCCACATCAAACCAGATACACTCACACTAAGAGAAGAAAAAATGGAGAAGTGTCTCGAACACATGGGCACTGGGCAAAATTTCCTGAACAAAACGCCAATGGCTCATGCTCTAATATCAAGAATCGACAAATGGGACCTCATAAAGCTGCAAAGCTTTTGTAAAGGAAAAGACACTGTCAATAGGATGAAATGGCAACCAACAGATTGGGAAAAGATCTTTACCAGTCCTACCTCAGATACAGGGCTAATATCTAAAACATACAAAGAACTCAAGAAGTTAGACTCCAGAGAGTGAAATAATCCTATTAAAAATGGGGTACAGAGCTAAACAAATCATTCTCAGCTGAAGATTATCGAATGGCCAAAAAAAAAGCTAAAGAAATGTTCAACATCCTTAGTCATCAGGGAAATGCAAATCAAAACAACCCTGAAATTTTACCTCACACCATTCAGAAAAGCTAAAATAAAAAACTCAGTTGACAGCAGATGCTGGGGAGGATGTGGAGAAAGAGGAACACTCTTCCATTGTTGGTGAGATTGCAAACTGGTACAACCACTTTGGAAATCAGTCTGGAGTTTCCTCAGAAAATTGGAGATAACACTACCTGAGAACCCAGCTATATCTCTCTTGGGCATATACCCAAAAGACGCTCCAACATACAACAAAGACACATGCTCCACTATGTTCATATCAGCCTTATTTATAATAGCCAGAAGCTGGAATGAACCCATATGCCCTTCAACAGAGGAATGGATTCCAAAAAGTGATACATCTACACAGTGGTGTACTACTCAGCTATCAAAAACAATGACATCATGAAATTCATAGGCAAATGAAATGAACTAGAAAATATCATCCTGAGTGAGGTTACTCCATCACAGGAAAGCACACTTGGTATGCACTCATTGATAAGTGGATATTAGCCAAAAAGCTTGAATTACCCAAGATGCAATCCACAGACCACAGGAAGCTCAATAAGAAGGATGACCAAAGTTCAGATGCTCCCACTCCTTCCTAAAAGGGGCTATATATATATATATATATGTATGTATGTATGTATGTATGTATGTATGTATATGTATATGTATATGTATATATGTATATATGTGTATGTGTATGTGTATGTATATGTATATATTTGTATACTAGATAAGATTGATGAAGTTATAAAATGCATCTTGAAAGGAACCGGATATAGATCTCTCCTGAGAGACACATCCAGAGTATGTCCAATACAGAAGTCAAGGCTAGCAGCAAACCACTGATCTGAGAACAAGACCCTAGGAGGGAATTAGACGAAATATTGAAAGAGTTGAAGGAGCATGCAACCCCATCAAAGCAACAATGCCAACCAAACAGCTTCCAGGGCCTAAACCAGTTCCGAAAGACTATACATGGAATAATCCAGGGCTCCAACTGCATATATAGCAGAGAACAGACTTATTCGGGCACCAGGGGAAGGGGATGCCCCTGGTCTTGCCAAGGTTGGACCACCAGTGCAGGGGAATATGAGGGGGGGGGAATAAAGTGGATGTTTAGGGGGAATACCTGTGTGGGGGAGGGGGATGGGAGGGAAAGGGGGCTTATATACAGGAAATTGGGAAGGGGAATAATGTTTGAAATGTAAGTAAAGAAATATATCTAATAAAAATTTTTAAAAAATTAAAATTTAGGAACCAAGAAGATGCCAATGCCAGTTCTAGCTATAATGTTTAGGTCCTGAAATGGAAAAGGGGAGTTAACAAAAGTGAAGACACTGACCACCTTTTGATTTTCAGGCAACTGGCCACAAATAACTTGAGCCTTCTATATTTATACAATGACAATTGTGCTTAACCAAGCAGTGATATCATTGCTTACATTATTAAAAAAAATTAATATCCACATTTCAAAAGCTCTATCTTTACACAAAGCCCCCAATAGTTCCCCTTCCTCATTCTCCCATTCCTTGGATTAATCACCACCTAAACTTATTTTCCATTAAAAAGCACAATTTCAGCAAGACAAAAGAGATGTCTGGCCAGGCATGTCCTGTAAACAGGAAGACATACCCATCTGGTAGCAAACGTGGTTACATAGTTATGCATGGTGAGAGGCCGAATTAAACATTTGTTGGTAAACTATCTCTAGTTATTATCTCCTATCATAATTCCCTTTTAATTGCAGACAGACAAGTTCATTTTACAAAGCAGATCTTCTAGACATCTTTCTAATATATAGACCTTTGTAAGATGTAATCATTCTAAGAGCCATTTTCAAGTCTCTATCAATCCAACATAATCTCTGCATTTTCCATGTCTCTATTGTTCAGATATAGCTTCTTAAAAATAGTTATGTAAGCAGGACCTATCTCTCTCCACAACTGACACAGACTTGCTCAGTGTGACTGGGTACTTCTCTAAAGATATGATTATAAGTCTCAAATTCCCAGGATTTATGGTAACATCTGGAGGATTGATAGATACAAAAAGAGGTGAAGAACATTTTATCCCTTGAAAGAGTTTTGAGAAAGATGTAGAATCATCCACAGTGACTTAGCCTGTGTGACTCCAGATGGCCTTGTCCATGACTGATGAAGTGATACAAATTTTGATAATGACTATATGCAGTACAATGAAGGAAAGGAGAGCTTGTAGGGTATGCAAACTTGGTACTACATATAAAGGCCACCAAATTTCCCTTGTCAACTGAGAAGTGGTTTAAATGGACTTGCCACAGTAGAATCCTGTCACTGAAGCACTCATATGCTATTCCTTGCAGCAGCTACATGGCCACTGCCAGAAAGAGGTAGCACCTCTGCTAAATTATTTCTGATACATGCATGAGGATCTGAGTGCAGTCTCCAGGGAACATGTAAGAAGTCATGGGACTGTGTTCCAAGCTAATCATCCTGGTGCCTGTGAAATGGAAAAGAAAGAAACCCTGTGGCTTGACAGAGCCCCAGTCTAGCTAAATTGGTAATTCCATGGTCAGCTTGAGACCACGTCACAAAATCAATACAGTAGAGAGTGACTGAGAATGATACCCAGTATTGACCTTTGACTTCCTTATTCCCACCTGTGCACATGCACCTGCAGACACATGTACTCCAACACAAACATGTACACATAAAGTACTGCGACCTTATAAGCAGACTCAAGCCTCTTTAGAAAGTTTCATGTCAATTTTTACCCCGTAACATCTCTCATACAGCACACTGTTCCTTACTGTTTGCACTTTATCTTTTCTTAGTTTTAGATATATTATGCCCATTGTCTATCATAATGAATTTCATCTTTAAAAATAACCTCAGAATCATTATATTCATTCAGCCTCCTTGTCTTTAGGCAACAGAAATCATTTTTTTAAACTTATTTTTACAGGAGATTGGAGAGATGACGGAGAAGTTAAGAACATGTACTACTTCTGAAGAAGACCCATATTAGATTCAAAGAACAAGATGACTCATAATCACTGGTAATTTCAGTTTCAGGGACCCAATACCCTTCCTTTTCTAGCCTCCACAGGCAACCCTATGCATGCAAATACTCACACATAATTTAATAAAGACACACCCCCACACACACACATTTACAATTTAAATTATTTTCTGGCCTTATTTTTTTTTTTTACTAGGACAAAGAGGGTAAAATTATTCAATCTACTTCAAATTTCTGAAGGGGAACAACATTTTGCCTTCTCAATAGGAGACAAACCCCTCCAGATTTAGAGGCATCTAAATCCATGTTGACACAAGTGTCCATCATATACATTAATGTTCCTTTTGAATTGTCTTTTACTTTTCCATAATGGGTATTGCTTACAATTGTGTTGCTGCAGATTTGGTTTTATCACAAGCTTCTTTGATACTCTGAGCTGTTTTGAGTTTAATTTCTGCTCCTCTCTCAATTAGCTTCTCACCCTACATTGTTATTCTATCTTATCATTCATTTTATAACATCCATGCTCCATAAATTTGAAGAAGATAACAACAATGTCTGCTTAAAGTGTACTTCTTTTCCTTATAGTCACTCTATTGAAAAACATAGACTTTTGCCTTTAATTGTTGTTTTGTTTCTTTGACACGAGCTTTTTCCTTGAGTATAATAATATTGTTTTACTCTTTAAAATTTATCCTTTCCAAGTAAGACAATAGAAAACTTGTGGGGGTGCTTTGTAAATGAATATGAGGATGATCCCTCTTGTCTACATTTTGATGTCTTATAAATTTGAAAAATGAGTGCTGATTCAGCAACTAAATCCTGCACAGGCAACCACTGTGGAGAGTCCAGTGGAGGTATTCCAGGACTCCTGATGGATGTCAGATCTCCTTGGACTAATACACTTGACATTTTAAACTAATATATTACCCTACACCCAGGTTGTTGGGGTATTTTCTTTCATCCTCTACCTCATATCTCAGAAAGAATGAAGAATATTATATTGGAACAAGGTCACTTGATTCTATTTCACGATGTGACTAAGAAACCTGGAATCTCCTAGTAGTATTCCTGATTTGGTTATAAAGGAGAACATTTTGTTTTATTTCTCTAGTTACATATAGCACATTTCAGTGTAGATGCCTATTCCTCCACCATGGAAGGAAAGGTCCCTATAAATCTAAGTGATACAAATGCAAGTGCTATTGTCTGGTCACCCTGGTTACACAATTCCACTGTGGAAAAGTCTGTGGAATGTACATGCCCCATATTTAAGTTTTTTGATTCACCAATCTGAGTAAAACATGTTCATGAGTCTGAACTTATAGTATCCAGGAGTTGTTTAGCTTATCTGTGCAAGACCAAGTTGCCTTCATATGAACTATATATGTATTCTTTTTTTAATTCTCAATATTATGATCTGTTGCTCTGTAATACTAGGCAGAAATTCCATGTATGTAATTTTTTTCTTGCTCCAGAATGGGAGAAACGGAACACACATGTGTATAGAGATACTTTCTTTAAGTCTGGGTATGTATCAGCTTTACAGAATTCTTACCATATCTCATGTCAATCTATTTCCTTACTTTAATTTATGCATATATTTTAAGTCCTATATTTATAGAATTCTAATTTTCTGATTCTTTTAGTTGAGTGTTTGCTTGTTTCTGCATCTGATTGCACACATGTGGATGACGGAGTACAATTTATGGCATCCATTTCCTCCGTCCATTGTGTATGTCCCAAGGATCAAACCAAGGTTAACAGCCTTGGCAACAAATATCTTTAGCTACTGAGCTATTTCACTCTTCCTAGTATATTTCATAATTTATTGTTGCAAGCCCAATTGCTACCCCATGCCAAAAAAGGGAATGTTTTCTTGCTGGTGTGTGCTATAATCTAAAGCATTTCTTTAGATTAAGTCATTGTCCTCTTTAATAACCTGTTATGATACATATAATATCTGTGGGCATGAGGAAAAACACATATACACACATAATTTCACTGACATACACTGTCGGTGCCCCATGCCCGCACCGAGACAGTACCGAGAATCAGGCGAAAGCCTGCGAAATTAAAGAAACACACACACACACAGGTTATTATTAGCCATTCTTTTGTAAAATTTTTAATATCACTTCAATACACAAGCTTAGAGATATGCACCCACAAACTCTCACCTACAAACTATATAAGAAGGTTTTTTATCAATGTGATATAAAACTAGAGATAACTTGGAAGAGGAAGAAGAAATCTTTTTTTTTTCTTTTTCTTTTTTCTTTTTTTCGGAGCTGGGGAAGGAACCCAGGGCCCTGCGCTTGCTAGGAAAGCACTCTACCACTGAGCTAAATCCCCAACCCCGGAAGAAGAAATCTTAACTAAGAAAAAAATTCTTCATAAAATTGTCCTATGAAAAAGCCTGTGGGTACTTTCTTGATCAATAATTTTGTTGGAGGGCCCAGCTCCCTGTAGGTTGTCCCACTCCTGGGTTTATTGTTCTAGCTTTTATAAAAACACAGGCTGAGCAAGCCATAAATATAGACCAATAAACAATCTTCTTCCCATGTCTCTTTAACATTTTCTGCCTGCTTAATCACTGGGATATCTTCCCACACTACCTGATGCAACTAGGATTTGTTTTAGTGATTTTGTGTTTTGGACTGATGGCTGCTAATGGGATCATAAAATAAGACTTAAGTTGAATCTTTCAACGTTCTAGAAAATGTGTAGAATAATTTTATTCTAATACCCCCATCTTTGAGACACAGGACATCATATATGAAAGGTCATAAAGATTCTGCCATAAATATAGGCATCCTGAAAGGTTAACTCTTTACAACCAATAGGTCCAGGTAAGAAATAGGTAGATAAATATTAGCAAAATGATTGTACATTGTAAGGTTAGTTCATAAAAGGAAGTAGCCATGTTTGAAAGTGTCATATAATTGAGGGCCAGATAAAGTAGTAATTCAAAGAAAAAAGTGACAGAATGTATCACAGATAAAATATGCCCAATTCACATGAGAACAGCTTAGGAATAAGAGAATACACAGGAGTAGAGAAAGAGAGACAAAAATAGACAAAAGAAAGACAGAGAGAAGTAGAGCAAGAAAGAGAAATTGTGGTGTGTGGCTTGTGCTTATGGAAGCTTTCTGGACATGATTTTACAGATTCAGGTTCTGAGAGAACAAACTATTCACTGGGGAAAACAGAAAAAGCTGGAGAATTAGAAGGATCCAGAAGATTGTAACACATTGTCCAAGTTAATGTGAGTCCAAGTAGAATAACTCATGAAGATGCCAAGAGAAACCATATTGAATCAGTCAGCTTGGAAGGTTGGATTACATGGAGGCTAGAAGCTCCTAGTATTAGGTCTATAAATAGTAGAACAGAGGGAAAAAATACTCTGGCCTCAGCCTAAAGGATGTATTTGCATAGCTTGGGTAAGACTCTTATCTCATCACTTTATGTAAGAAAAGAAAAGTGACATTCACTTAGAATGACATACAGACAGGCACACAGACAGACAGACAGACACACAAATACACAGAGACACACAAACATTGAAACATAGAGCCATGTGGGGAGGGAGGGAAGAAGAGAGGGAGAGAAGAAGGGAGAGAGAATGCTTGCAATCAAGCATTGAACTGAGAACAAGATTCCAAAGAGAGAAGTTAGAGAGAGAACTGAAGTAGTTGAAGGGGTTTGCCACCCCATAAGAAGAACAATATCAACCAACCAAACTCCTGCCCTCGATCTTCCATGGACTAAACAACCATCCCAAGAATACACAAGGATGAGCCTATGGCTCCATCTGCTTATGAAGCAGAGGATATCCTTTTCAGGCACCAATGGGAGCAAATGCCCTTGGTCCTGTCAAGGCTTGATGCCCCAGTGTAGGGAACTGTCAGAATGGGCAGGTTGGAAGGAGTGAGTGGGTGAGTGAGGAACTGCCCTCATAGAACAGGAGGCATGAGGGGAAATAATAGCTGGTTTCTAGAGGGCAAATCAGGAAAGGGGATAATATTTAAAATGTGAATTAAAAAAAAAATCTCCTCCCCCAATGAAAGAAAAAGAAAGAGAAATAGAGAAAGAAAAAGAAAAACAAATGGGGGTACATAACTAAACAGAAGCAGACTGGCGATGTGGCGGTGTTATTCCCATGATATTCAAGCAGCTTCTGGGAAACCAAAGTCTTTGGGTTCCAGGGGAGTATGGTTGCAAAGCTGAAAGTTAATGGAATTGAAGGAAGGGCACCACCAGGAGTGGAGCCTGCATCTTAATTTGCCTCAACATGGGAAACCTCACCTGGCCCGGACACAGACAGGATTGACAGATTGATAGCTCTTTCTCGATTCCGTGGGTGGTAGTTGGTGGAGCGATATGTCTGGTTAATTCCAGCAACGAACAAGACACTGGCATGCTAACTAGTTACGCGACCCCCGAGCGGTTGGCGTCCCCCAACTTCTTAGAGGGACAAGTGGCATTCAGCCACCCAAGATTGAGCAATAACAGGTCTGTGACGCCCTTAGATGTCCGGGGCTGCACGCGCGCTACACTGACTGGCCCAGCGTGTGCCTACCTTACACAGGCAGGCTTGGGTAACCCATTGAACCTCATTCGTGATGGAGATCGGGGATTGCAATTATTCCCCATGAACGAGGAATTCCCAGTAAGTGCGGGTCATAAGCTTGCGTTGATTAAGTCCCTGCCCTTTGTACACACCGCCCGTCGCTACTACCGATTGGATGGTTTAGTGAGGCCCTCGGATCGGCCCCGCCGGGGTCGGCCCACGGCCCTGGCGGAGCGCTGAGAAGACGGTCGAACTTGACTATCTAGAGGAAGTAAAAGTCGTAACAAGGTTTCCGTAGGTGAACCTGCGGAAGGATCATTAACGGAGAAGGCCGAGGGGGTGTCCGGTCCTTTCTCGGTCCTGTGTGAGTCCCTCCTCTCACCAGGAGGCGTGTCCCCGGGTCCCAGTCACTTTTGTGGCACGTGCCACGGCCGGTCGGCCAAGTGTGCGTTTCGGGAAAGGCGGGAGTCGTTACGGAGCGGTGCGGTGGGGGGTCGGGTCTGGTCTGTCGAGGGACCTCCTCCGTTCTCTCTCTCTCCCTCCCTCCTCTGCTTCCATCCTCGCCTCCGTGCGCCCACCTCCGCCTCCGCCATTGCTGCCTCCGCCGCCGCCAGCAGCTCCTCCCTTGCCCGCCAGCCAGCCACGGCCCTCGGCGGAGTGAGGTCATTCTGCCTCTTTCTGGACCGGCTCCGTAATCTCATCTCGTGTGCACCCGGAGCGGTACATGATCTCTTCCCGGGCGGTGGCCGGGACGCGCTTGCTCTCCTCATGGCACCTGCCGCCCCTCCGCCACAGCTCTCCCGCTCTGACCGTGCTGGGGTGGCTCTGTCGCGTGCGGGGGGTGCCTGTGCCGCGGGTGGCTCACGCACCCACCCCGCCTTCTGGGCCTTGTGTGCCCTCCCCGCTCCTGTCCGGGTACCTACCTGTCCTGTTCCAGCGCGGAGGTTTAAAACCCTGGGGGGGGGGGTGCGGGTCGCCCTACCGCCTGTCGGTTGTTCGTGGGAGGGCTTCCCGGTTCCTCCCCCCACCTGGTGCTCCCTCAGACTCAGCAGGCCCCCTCTGGCCGCTGGCGCCTCCAGAGGCAGTGGTCGGGGGGGCTGTGTCGCGAACCCCCTCTGGGCGCCCGTGGGGTCCCAGCCCGAGTGCCCGATTTGCCCGACCATTGGGCGGCCGCCGCCGGGTGCTGGGTTCTCAGTGTCCCATGTCCCATGTGTCCGGCCTTTCCGTTCCCGACCCTGTCTTTTTTTTTCATTTCACATGTATCCTTTAGGTTCCCGCTGGCTGGCCTGAGGTGGAGCCGCCTTGCCTTGGCCCCTCTCTTCCCATGCAGCAGGGGCGGACGGGTAAGCTGGTGCCTTTGTTAGCACCCATACGAGTCCGCTCACACCCCAGATACCGATACGACTCTTAGCGGTGGATCACTCGGCTCGTGCGTCGATGAAGAACGCAGCTAGCTGCGAGAATTAATGTGAATTGCAGGACACATTGATCATGGACACTTCGAACGCACTTGTGACCCTGGGTTCCTCCCGGGGCTACACCTTTCTGAGAGTCGCTTGAGGATCAATCGCCGCCACCCCAGCGGTTTCGCCGCCGCAGGGGGGGGGGCGTTGCAGGGCTGGGACTCTGCTCGCAGGGCCTCTCCCCTCAGCCCTCCGTCTCCCGAAGTTCAGATGTGGGCGGCATCCGGCGGTCATCCGCGCCCGCGTCCTCCCCATCCACCAGTGCCGCGCGCCAGCCACCCCCCTCGTGGCTCCTTCCTGCTCGCTCAGCCGCTCCCACTCCCATCCTCGCCCGCTCTCCCCCACAGTGGGGACGTGTTGGCGTGGGCCGGTCGGGTGCTTGGGCGCGAGAGGGGCCCTGTCGCCAGGGTCGGTCATCGCGCCTCTGGTCTGGTGGGAGGCGGGCCCCGCCCACTGGCTCAGTGCAACCGCCGCCGTGAACCCACCAGTGCGCACAGAGAGAGCGACCTTGCGAGGGTCGGATGGGGGAGGCATACCGCACCCGCCGGGGCCGGTCTCAGGTACCTCTCCTCCCCCCCTCCCTCTGCCGGGGGCCGACCGCTCGGGTGCCAGCCGGCGGGAGGAAGCTGGCCGAGGTAGAGAGGTCGCAGGCCCCGGCCTGGGACCCCAGCGCCCTCTTGCCCTCCTCTCCATCCGTCCGCCCGCGCCCTCCTTTCGACCGCGACCTCAGATCAGACGTGGTGACCCGCTGAATTTGAGCATATTAGTCAGTGGAGGAAAAGAAACTAACCAGGATTCCCTCAGTAACGGCGAGTGAACAGGGAAGAGCCCAGCGCCGAATCCCCGCCGCGCGCCGCGGCGCGGGAAATGTGGCGTACGGAAGACCCACTCCCCGGTGCCGCTCGTGGGGGGCCCAAGTCCTTCTGATCGAGGCCCAGCCCGTGGACGGTGTGAGGCCGGTAGCGGCCCCCGGCGCGCCGGGCCCGGGTCTTCCCGGAGTCGGATTGCTTGGGAATGCAGCCCAAAGCGGGTGGTAAACTCCATTTAAGGCTAAATACCAGCACTGAGACCAATAGCCAACAAGTACAGTAAGGAAAAGTTGAAAAGAACTTTGAAGAGGGAGTTCAAGAGGGCGTGAAACCATTTAGAGGTAAACGGGTGGGGTCAGCGCCCGGGTTGGAGTTGGTGGGTGACCCCCTCAAACCCCCCCAACCCCCCCCTCCCCCCGTCAGCTACTTGCCTCCGCCTGACGCACTTCGACCATGGCCGTGCACTAAAACCGGCTATGGGACTGCTGGGAAGGCCCTGCGGGGAAGTTGACTGGGGCGGCGGTGCGGCATCACCCGTGGGCCTTGGAACACCCCATCCCGAGTGCTACAGCACATCCTCTCCATACAGAAGACTCTGACAGACAGACAGACACACACACACACACACACACAAATACATATTTAAATATTTAAAATGATGTTTTAAAAAAAAGTCTTCCTGTTTAACAGAGGTTTAAATGGAAGTTGGCTGACAGAACGTTTTTGTGGTTTTTTATTCTCTTTTTTACCAAACAGGAGGTAGATCTGTTGGCCCTTTTATTAAAAGCCAAAGTATTAAGTGGCGAGCCGATGTTTCAACTTTCACCATTCTGTTCCTTTCACCAAAAAGAGGGGGTGTTGTTTCTTTGGCTTTTCTTTTCCTTTTTGAAACAAAACGAAAGGAGGAGCTCGACCAGTGGGCCTAGCTTCCCTGTTCCTTTTCCCTCTTCCACGGTATGCTCGATGAAATAAAGTAAATAAATGAAGTTTCTAGTTATTTATTTGTTTGGGAGACCTGAACTCTCACTCAAGAGATATTTCCATCCCCCCCCCTCCCGCCACACACACACACAAGGCCTCCTCCCTGTATGTGGGGGGAGGGGGAGGGGTGGACAGGAGCTAGCTGAGAGGGGGTGGGGTGGGGTGGGGTGGGGCGGGGCTGGAGAATATGCAGGTCCCTGAAGGTCTGTCAGGGAAATACTGCTGCTGCCCTAGCACACTTCAGTGCCTCTTTAGAGTTTAGAGTTTTCTAAAGTTTTCTGCCTGAAATCAGTGAGTGATGATTTCAGTGTGAATGTCTGATCCCTCGATGTCCTTTCAGTGCTCTGACTCATGGCAAATGACTGAAGAAAACCTTAGTAAGACTCACACCCAGCTGTTTGGAAACAGTAATTGAGTTGATAGCACACCCTCAGGTGTGCTCACTCTCAACACCCAGCCTCGCCCTGCCAACTCTGGATTTCTAAGTAAGGCTGAATCTGGACCATATTTACAGGATTTGGCGTTTCTGATTCATGTTTAATATTTAGTTAAATAAAGCTTGTGAAGGGCTGGAGAGATGGCTCCGAGGTTAAGAGCACTCAGCGCTCTGCTCTTCCAGAGGTCCTGAGTTCCATTCCACAGAAACCACATGGTGGCTCACAACCCTCTGCAAAGGGATATCCCATGCGCTCTACTGCCCTGTGTATATGAAAAGGGCTTTCGTGTACTCATGTAAATGAGAATAAATAAGTAAACCTTTAAACGAATGAAACAAAATGAAGCTTGCAAAGAAATTGAGCATCTTAAATGCCAGGCACGTATATCCACTCCTTTTATTTTATTTCGTGTGTGGATCACATAACCACAGAGGTGGTTCTGAGAGACCCCCCTTAAAGGAGAATCATAAAAGCTTAAGATCTACAAATATAAAATTAAAAGAGTCAGCCCCAAAAAGCCACAAACTCAGGGCTAAGCCCTGCCTCCAAGAATAGCAGGCCATAAAGATAAAGAAAAGGAATGCAAAAACCAGCTCAGGCTATCGAAGACTGACCCGTAAACCATCCAAAGACATCCCCCCAGCTTACTCAGAGTCATACTTTAACCAGATGTCCTCCAGACCCTGATAAGCCCCTACTTGTGCTTTTCAGCCATTGTGTCCTGCAGAGAGCATTCCAGGAAACCGGACAACCCAAGCCTAACCAGAGGTGTTTCAAATACAAATGCTTCATCAATTTTGACAAACTTTTAAAAATAATGAGGACCTAAAGACCCAACTGTTCTCCTGATTTAGTAGCTCTGTTCCAGGAACCAGGGGGCCATAAAACCTTTTGGCGTCCCCTTATCTCCTGGAGCCATAAAACAATCCTGTAACTTGTGGTACATTCCCCCTTTGACACCCCCCCCCATCCCCCTGGTGCTCACAGCCTCTGCCTTTAAATGCTCTTTCTCCCAGCCTCTGGGGTCGACACCTCTGTCTCCTGCATGGGATATGTGTCGGCCCGGAGATCTCTGTAATAGGTCTCCGTAATAAACCTCGCCTTTGCTTATTACATCCAAAATGGTCTCTCTGTGTCTGGGGTCCGAGATTTCCCAAGACTTGAGTAAGGGTCTCTCTGCGTGGGATCTTTCAGTTCCCCTTTTCTTAACCTCGATAGCACAACGGGGACAGAAGTGCAAACTATCATCTACCTATTTGAGAGTGGAGTGGTTGGATACAGGGAGATGGAGCATTTGCAGTTAGTAAAGTTCTGCTGTCAGTTTTTTTTTTTTTCCTTTCCTTTTTGTATAGATATGGGGAGCTTTTTTTTTTTTTAAAGTAGAAATTTTGTTTTCTGTGCAACATTCTGATTATAGCTTCCCATCGCAAAGCTCTTTCCAGATCCTTCCTCCCCATCCACCACCCCGTTCTAACCCAGGCCTGCCCTTAGATGTGGTTGATGCATATCGAGGTGAGTCTCCTATGACTGTCAATGGCAGATGACTTAAATGCCAGTGACTTCGGACTTGTCTCCATTTTCCCCTCTGAGAACTGGGTTTGGATCTGTTGAACGCAGGCAGGCCCTGGGATTTGAAACAAACAAACAAACAAACAAACAAACAAACACACCAAAAAATATTTAAAGCTGGCAACATTTTGTTGCAGTTGCTAATTTTTTTTTTTTTTTGGCTCTTTTTTTCGGAGCTGGGGACCGAACCCAGGGCCTTGCGCTTCCTAGGCAAGCGCTCTACCACTGAGTTAAATTCCCAACCCTGCAGTTGCTAATATTATAAGGACACTTTCTCATTGGTTGTTTCTGCTGTTACTGCCAGAGTTCATTACAAATTCTGTTAGGTTCTTCTGTGTGATAACACACTCAGAAACCAAACACTGTAGAAGTCAGTCTAACTGCTTTCTTTGTTGTCTAGTTACCCGCAATAATCTTGGACCTGAACTGAACACCCAGCAGCATTTCCCGCACCCACCCATGTATAAGCTTTTATAACCTGGACCACCAACACTAGAGCGACAGTGCAGACAGAGACTATTTGGAACCAGACTTCCATTTTGAGTTTTTGTTTGTGTTCTTGTTTTTTTCTCCTGTCCTGTCCTGTCCTGTCCTCTCTGTCTGTCTATCTGTCTGTAAATCCACACATATAGTTCTTTCCACATCTTATATTTCAAAACAAATAATGCTTGTTGTGATCCTCATTTCATTCAAGGGTACTACTCTCTAGATCAGAGGAGCCCCCTTACAATTCTCCACAGGTAGTGATGACCGGAGTGTTCAGTGCGACTAAGCAGGAATTACGTGGTTGCCGCCATTATGCTTGATCTTACCGAAGGTAGGGTTGCGGGGCATGGTTGCCAAGATGGCGACCAATAGACAGTGATTGAAGAGATGGAACAATAACCTACAATTCTCCCTCTCTGTCAACTGTTTCTCTGTCACTCTCTGTCTCTCTTCCCTCCTTCCCTCCCCCCTCTCTCAGACCTGCATGAACATTGGAACTAAAGAAAATGTACATGTGAAAAGAAGCCAGGTGTGGTGCTTCATGTCTTTAATTGCATCACTTGAGAGGTGAAGGTGGGTAGAACTCTGTGAGCAGGCTGCAGACCTGATCCAGGTACTGATTTCCAGGGCGTTTGTGCAAAGACCCCTGACTCAACTAAAGAAATGAGGAGGAAAAATAAAGAAACAGATACAATTAACTTGGAATAAACCAAACAAACTAAGAAAAAGGAAAGGCAGTAATGGGGTGGCCTGGCTTACAGAGGAGGGGCAGACATTTATCTGCCATTGCCTCCTTGTTTGAACACACAAACACACGCATGGGGGGCGGGAGAGAGAGACATCTCTTAATCTTTTTGTCTCCCTCCCCTAGTTTTTCAGACAGGGTTTCTTTATGAATTCCTCTGTAGTAGACTGGTAGCTGCTGGCTGTTAAAGGTCTAGGTAAAACAATGTGATGGCCTAAGGGGACTGTTAAGGCCTAGATGCCGTGTGAAGGAGGCCTACATCAGATTGGTTAAGATAACTCTCACCTGGCTAGCCTGCCATTTTGTACAGTTACTAATATTGCAAGGACGCCTTCTCATAGGTTGTTTCTGCTGTCACTGCCAGAGTTCATTACATATTCTGTTAGGTTCTGTATGACACACACTCAGAAACCAAACATTGTAGAAGCCAGTGTGTCCTTGAGTGTGTGTCTACAATGCGTGCGTGCGTGCGTGCGTGCGTGCATGTGTGTGTCCATGGCCATGCTAGAGCCCACCTCAGAGATCTTTACTTATTTATTTTTCCTGCCATGGCTTGTGTAGGCACTAAGTCACCAGACTTCCCGAAAAACAAAATGAAACAAAACAAAATCCACCAACAAATGGACCAAACCGAAACCCCAAGCCAAACAAACAAATATTCCTGCCTGCCTGTCTGTCTATCAGGGCTACAACAGAGAAGTGGAATCTTGAATAAACAAAGGTAGAATACCTAAATCTGCCTGTTTCCCTTCTTCCCGCCCTCCCCTGCCCCCAGCCCATCCCCTAGAGCTGTGAAAGCTGAAGTGGAATACAATCTATCATGTATAACTCACTCTGCTATCAGGACTGAGGCACATGTTCTCTCAGCTGCTGGGAATGCGATCCAAGGGCCTTCAACTCTCCTGAGCTTATGTCCTCTGACCAGGATCCTAGTCCTTAGCCAATGGGGAATTTAAGACTGGGCCTCCTGCTTATTCCATTTCAGGCTAAGACCAGGGTCAGGCCACACTCCTGAGCCCCACACAGGGCTGCCTGCATACTCTTGTGACTGCAATAGAGGCAGAGTGCTCTCTATCCAATCCTCTTCTCTCCTCTTTGTCACAGTCATGGTCCCCAAGAGCACTTGTCAAATACATCTATCTCTATCTCAAAGTTAAGTTCCCAGAGAATCAATCCCCATAACTGACCATGAATGAGGATTCACTCTGTGTATGAATATATAATGTTGTAGAACACAGAATAGGGATTCTTGGTGAAAGCTTTGTGGATGTGTGTCTTTCCTAGATGTCTTTGCACTGGGATTTTTCTACATGACTTAGATATCCCCGCCACCTTGCCATTTCAGTTTTGTTTTTCTTTTGGATGCTAATGCTGTTTGACATAAAATCCAAGGCTGAACTTCCATACTGGGCTATGGTTTCACACTTGATTTATAGCCATGTGGCCCTCGGGTTGCTTCCTTTTGATCCTAGAGGTTTATTAATCCTTCTCGAAAGGCTTCCAGTACTTGATAGGATTGTGATATATGCTGTCAGAGCAGAGTTACACAGAATTCATATGCTGACATTCCTCTGATGGTGCTTACCATTTCCAAGTCCTCAAACAGGGCAGCGCTTGGGGGAAAAAAAAAACAAAACACTGCAGGCAAAGAAATCATATATGTGGGTCTACCACTGGCTCCATGAGAAATGAAAGAGGAATATAGTCTTGGCTTACTGGTAGTAGTATCCCAAGTCTAGGGAAGGGGACTCCTAGAGAGTACTAAGCCTTCTCCTCATCCATCATAGTCTGTATAGCTTGTAGCTTTCATTTGGTCGGTGTGGTGACCTTAACATGTTCTAGGTATTTCTGCCATGTTACTTCTCTATATCTAGACATGACCTCAGGTGTACAGTCACATTGGAAATATAAAAAGCCTCTCATCTGAACTGTGAAATTCAATGTATGTTATATTTAAAAGCACAATAATTGAGTGGCCATTGCCACAGTAAATACTATTAGGGGGTTTCTACCCCACCATAGATCATTTAGTTCCCAAATAAAAGAAACAAATATTTTAGATTTATAATAAGCCTGAAAGTACTAGAACTGGGCAGACATCAACCCTCTGTGCTATTTTTCCTGTTTCCCTGTCAATAACCCTGAGGTATGGCTTGCCATGCCCTGCCTGGGCCACACTTGTTCTAACAGGCTGGCCCTCATGGAAATATACTCCAGATCCACCTACGCTATGGGGAGGTGTCTCCTTCCTTCTCCTCTCATGTCCTTTCCTTCTCCTCGTGGACCTTGCCTGAGCCCCCAAGCCCTGGAAAACTTTGCTCTGCCCCTCTCTTCTGCCCAGCCCATGTTGTAGGGATTTTTATTAACCAGTAAGGGATAACTCGGGAGACAAAAACAAATAAACAAACAAACAAACAAACAAACAAAAATCTGGTATACATGAGGATGTCCTTGTCCTGGAGCAACCAGACCTTAGGGTACAGAATTTAGCATTTGAATATACAGCAGGACCAGACCAACCCATTATTTGCCAATCTACTTTGTAGCTGGACTCAAACCTTGGCTCTCACACCGGTTAGATGTTCAACTGTGTAGAAGTTATTTTACCTGTGTGTTACTCAATTCCCTTATCTGCACAGTGAGGATGAAAATGAATGTTTAATTCAGACTTGTCTTGGGGACTGATGACTTAATGTACCAGTACTTAAATATTAAATACCATCTACTTTGCATAATTAATAAAAGTCTGCTGAAAGGGCAAAGTAATAAAGCCAGAAGAACATTTGATTAACAAATAGGGCCATACAACTACCTCTAATAATAAACTGAGAATCAGGGAATGGTGGAAGACTAAGGCCAAAGAATTGGGAAATCAAGGCAAGCCTGGGCCACGTAATAAGATCCTATCTCGAAATATCAAGACAAGTCATTATCGTAGTAATTATAAATCAAGAAATAGCCATTGTAAAGAATTTACAAAAAACAAAGCAATGGAGCAGTGTGGATGCTGTGTGTCAAGTCCCTCTGCTGTCCATCTCTGGGACCAAGTATGCACCAGATCAGTGACTGGAATGAGGTGCTGAGTGCCTGGAGCAAAGGGATGATGGCTGAATGGCCACATTTGAAAAGCACTAAAGCAGGACTAAATGCTAAAAAAAAAAAAAAAAAAAAAAAAAAAAAATCGATATCAAAATATGTAAATTTTAATGTCCTCCAGAAAGGCAAAACCACAATAATTTTATTGTTTGTCAAGCTGCTTGTGTCACCAAACTTCTAATATTGGTAAGGATGCGAAAAACTCTTCTAATGCAAACCAGTTGCCAATAAGAACAACCACTGTCCTTACCAAGGTGACCTGGATGCTGTCAAATAGGCCGAGGCAGCCTGAACAGCCATCAGAGTAAGTTAAACATGCAGATATCTGTCATTTCAAAGAGGGGAAAATGAGACCTGACCCCGCCCCCCTTTAAGGAAAACCAAGAATACTCCAGCATTGAGGCTTACAAATAAAAATACGCCAAGAAACTTCATAGAATAATACTGAGTGTGTGTGTGTGTTTTGTGTGTGTGTGTTTGTGAGTGGGTATGTGAATGTGTATGTGTTTGAATGTGTGTGCATGTGTGTGTGTGTGTGTGTTTGTGTGTGTGTCTTTGTGCACTAATGCTTCAATTAGCTGCTATGGTGAATACTGTCCCCAACTCAATTATGAAGGTTAGTATTAAGCTGTAAGTAGTATGTGGAGAGTGGTCACAAAGAATAATAAGGAGTCTTCTTCTGTTAAGTTGTTTGAGACTTCCAAATGCTGCATGCTGTGAGTGGGCCTCACATCTCAGCACACTAATGCTTTTTTGTACAATTCCCGTGTGTTTTGCTTAAACAATTTTCTGTGAAAAACTTTAAGAATTTTTTTCTCCCTTTCATTTTTTGGGGGAGCATGGGTCTTTTTTTTTTTTTTTAATTTTTTTGTTGTTTGTTTTTTGTTTTTGTTGTTGTTGGTAGTGGTGTTTTTTGTTGTTGTTGTTGTTGTATTTTATTTATTTATTTATTATTATTATTATTATTATTATTATTTGCTTATTTTAGGTCCACAGGATTTTCTGTAGCCTGTGAGGAAGTGCTAGATTTAGGACACTGGATCTGTACACCTTAGAGAATTAACCACTTCACTGCACATTTTTTGTGTTTTTGGTTTCTGTTTTTCTTTGAGATCTCACTGTCGGAGCAGAGGAAGCCCCGAGGAAGTGAAGCCCTGAGTGGATGTGTGCAGTAAGCATGAGCATGTCCATGCCAAGGACACAAAGCCATTTATCCATGGGGAAAAGGCAAAGGCCCTCATGCCCCTTGAGGCTCAGACACATGCCAAATCCTTCTCAGGTTGGTGTTGATAGTGTGTGCAGAAAAAGTCTACTCTACTTTTCTCCCTGGCCCCATCTGGATATTTACAGCCTGAAGACTGCTCCCTGCAGAGACTGCTCCTACTGAGAAGAGCTAAATCTGCCCTTTGTCATTTACATATACATAGTCCTCCCCTCCTTGTTTATCTGTTCCTAATGCCTACCTCCTTGCTGCTGTGTGCAACAACCTTGCTTTCTGGCCAACTATATAATAAACATGCTGAGTTTCTGGGATGCTGCATTTTCTCCAGCCCATGGACCCAGCCTTCCGCATGTATATGTGTCCAATGTCATTCTTCATTTCCTCCTCACTCCTGGTCAGGCCCAAATCCCTGGAGCCATGCAAAGACTTGGCAATCTCAGTCTGCTCCACTTTGAAGGAAGTGCTTACTAAACTGAAATCTAAAGGACACAGTGGATTAAGCTCCCTATCAAGTGTCTTTGGTGAGGGTTGGGGTGGGTGTGAGACCATTTACATTCTGACTATTGCAGAAGAGTAAAGGATTCACAGTTTGCTTTTGGTAAAGGTAAGCTCCCCAAGAGGCTATCATTGCCAACGTTTTCCCAAGTCACTTCTAGGAGGTCAACTGACTCCTAGGTGAGTATTTGGTTACACTGCTTCAGTTTTCTCTGGCTACACTGTCCAAATGGCACCCACTGGTCACACATGGCTATTTGAGATGAACTAAACTTAGAACTAAAATCTTCCTCTTTAGTCACAGCAGGCAAAGCAGGAGGGAAACAGCCAGCCAGCATCCATAGCCAGAAGCACAGCAGATATTGAATATTTCTATCATCTAGAAATTACTCATGGACAGCAGTGGTCTAGGTTCCTGCTGTCTGGTTTTTCTTTCAGGGAGAATTACTTGCTGTACCAATATCCAAAGGTTTATTTTTAAACCAACTTTACCAAAATATGACTTTCTATCCCCTAAATTAATCCAGTTTAAGTCTACAATGTTCCCCATAAATCTACCCAAGTTCATCGCTAGACCATGGAACAAAAGAAAGAGAGTGTATGCAGTTATATAAAATTGTATGCAACAGTAATGACCACTGCATAATTATACTGCACTACTTTTGAATTCTTCAAAATTCAGTCCTTTTTATTGATAGTTGTACAAAAATACATATTCTAGAGTTGAAAAAATATTATACAGTATTTCATTGAGACTTCAATATTTTTGCATGTTTTGCTAGTATTGTTAGATTCTTTATAAGAGTTTTACTTTGTGGATTTTTTTTTTTTTTCCAAATCTGGTCACTATTTGATGCCACTTCAACGTTCTCAGGAATTTGACGAAAATATTACCACAATGATATAGTGATACTCATTTTCTTTAGCCATTTACATATGTACATACACATATATGGGAAGTTATATATACATATTTTCATGCTATACTGTCAGAATCCAATTCTATTATACATCAACATATACAGTTTGCTCAATCTGATTTCTGTGAATGTCATCAGTCATGGGGAAATATTAAGTGCCTGAATAAACATGGACAATATTTGCAGAATGCACATAAAATTGAAGATGGTATATAAACAAAAATGTGAAGTATATCACTGACAGCCTTCATATCGAATGCACTTTAAAATTTTTAATAGATTAAAAATATTTAAATCATCTTTACCCAGTTTCATGTTTTTTTTCAAAATGTGTCTCCTGGATGATTTGAATTATATATGCTGCTCAAGATCCTTTTAACAACTGTAACCTAATGCCTTAAATGTGTTTCTGATATTTCTATTCAGTTGATCACTGTTCATTAATTGTACCAAGTTGATAGCTGTAATTTTATTATCACTTTCAGAATGTAAATTTCATGGGTGAGTATACACTTTCGATCCTAGCTCTTGGGTGGCATAGGCAGGTGGATCTTTTTTGAGGTCAACCTGGTCTACATAGCAAAATCCTATCTTAAAAAATCAATCAATAAATAAGCAAATAAATAAAAAGAATCTAAAATATTTGAAATTCGTATGAACACAACCACATCTTTAATAACAATTGATTTTTATTGCAGATAATTAATATAATTAATATTTACAAAATGTTACATAGTGTCATATGGGAACTCAATTTCATTGTAAATTAAACCTGCTTTTCTCTGTTCATTGGTTGCTCTTAGTTAACATTTTCATACACATATACAATTTATTCTATATCCGATTTTCTCTCCCCCACATCATCTCATCCCCTCCCCTATGACTTAAACATACATAGTCTTCTAAATTTAGGCTTTCCAATGTCTGATTTCTCTTTTATTTATTATACATTCTTTTACTTTTCCATCTACATTTTATGGTATCTTAATAAGAAACCCATTCTGTCATTAGCATTATCTCAGTGTTTGGTAGGAGACATTCACATTCTTCAGTAGCTTGTCATCAGTGCAAGAAATGACATCGAGGTCTCTCTGTGTCTCTGTCTCTGTCTGTCCCTGTCTCTCTCTGTCTCTGTCTTTGTCTCCAACTCCCTCTATGTCTCTATGTCTCTCTGTCTCTCTGTCTCTCTCTCCATCTCCTCCCCAATTGTTTTGTTTTCTAATGTAAGGTCTCAGACTGTAGTCTAGGCTAGCCTTGAACACAAGGCAATCCACTACCCTCAGCATTGTGAGTGTTGGGATTCCAGGCATACACCATCTTGCCCAGTGAATTTTATGACTCCCTTATATCCCTTTACCATTTCTGAATTATTTTTAATATTGCTGTGACCCTTTTCTAGCTTCTAGATGTAGATACATTAACTTGATTAGAAGGTTTAGTTTTTAAAGATTTATTTATGTACATGAGCACTCTGTTTGCAAGTGTGCCTGCATGTCAGAAGAGAGCATCAGACAGAAGAGGGCATTGGATCCCACTAAAGATAGTTGTCAGTCACCATGTGGTTGCTGGGAATTGAACTTGGGAGCACTGGAGAAGTAGAGCTCTTAACCACCAAGCCGGCTCTCCAGCCTGAAAAAAAAGATATTAAATTTCATTCTTTTTTTGTTTTTGTTTGCAATCTTTCTTCTTGAGAACATTATGATGGAATGTACAAATGGTACTTAGTGGCAGTTGGTGTAGAAGGAGCCATACCTGTTTTGCTAATTTTTTATAATCAAGTACACGGATACAAACACTCTACTCCAGGGAGAATCTTGACTGTTTCCCTGTTGGATGGGTTCCCTCCTCTTTTTCTTTACTTGTAAAATGTTACTCAGGTTTTGTACTTTTATGATGAAGTTGGGGCTCAAAAAATTCATACTGTTTTGAAGAAAGAATGCTGTACCTTAAAACTTTATCTTAGAGCAATATAAGTAGTATAGGAATGACTTATTTTTTAAAAGCTTTGAAAGAACTCATAACTAATGTACTGGGAAAATATCATCTAGCTCACCCAACTGTTTTCTGTTTCTGACTATGTGTTTTTATTACATGCCTGTGCAAAATCAGGAAAGCATGACTATTAAATCAATTAGTCAGTCACTTGCAGCTCAGAATAATGGCTTTTTGTTGGTTCCTTTGTTTGCAGGCTAGGGATGAAACCCAGGGCAAACCCTGTACCACTAAACTGAATACCTAACACTGAACAGTGTTTCTTAAAATGTAATAAAAATCAATTTAACCTTTCACTGATCACAGTACCTTTTTGTTGTTTTTTTAGTGGTTAATAGTCTGCCAGTTTGTCCTGATTTGTCAGAATGCATACTACTTTTATGTTGGATTACTTTATACGATTGTGTTTTTATTTTCTTACTGTGTTTTGGCTCATTACTTCCATGCTAGGCATTTTGGGTACAGAGTTAATATGTGTTCGTTGTTACTCTAGTTTCCTTCTGAGAGGACTAGTGTGGAACATTGGCTTATATTTTTGTGACCCTGTCTCTGTAGAACACTATTCTTTTTATTTAAATGTAAATGTAATGGGAGAATATGCTGTCATAGAATTCATGCTCTTGTTTCTTGTTTCAGCAGAAGGGAATTTGTCTATTTCTATATACAATTAGTTTGTGTAAATAAAGAGCATGTTTTAATCCTTTGTTCTCGGTATACTCTCCATATGTTGTCTAGTCTGCTTTACTTCTCCTGTGCCCCTGTCAGCCGTGTACTTTCTTTTCAATTTGTCTGAAGATTCTGTCATATATTTCTGTGCCTTCACCTGCAGTCATATTTCTCAGAGTCCCCTGCTGTTCCCATATGCACTTACAGAGGGTGCTTCCAGGATGTTTTGACCCACCCATAGGTTCCTATTCTCAGCATTCAGTTTAATTCTTGGCTGATCATCTTCTCTCAGTGTCCTGGGATTCTTAGTCATCTCAGCACTTGCCCTTTGCAGAGAGCCCTCCTGCCTGAGTCATGTAGCCAACCCTGTGAAGCCAATGGCCTTGCTGAGGTACATTTTGTCACAGGCTGATTGGAGATACTTTGTTGGACTTCCTAGATAAGCCATTGCATCATCTAAATGAAATAGGACTCTGGCAGGCAGTTTGGGGAAAGTTCTCTCGTTAGCCTCCACCCCGACCAGGGTGAAATTAGTACAAGCAGTTCTCTCTGTGTCTCCTTCATTTAATGTCAAATGTTCCCTTGTTGCTTCCAGAGGAGCTTGAGGTCAGGTGTCTACCAGATGGGACCGAGCTCAAGCCCCACCAGTTCTTTAGTTTGGAGCAGCTGGAGTAAAAGGAAGCTCTGGTTTTAATCTTTTTCTTCCAGAATCCTTCTGCCTTAATTACATCCCACTACATTATTATTTTTGGTAAATAAAATAAATAAAATTTAAATCACAAAAAAAGTATTTGTTAAACAGATATTAAAAGGGATGTCTATAGCAGATTTTTTTTTCTTTAGTTCTTTTTTTTTTGTAGCTGGGGACCGAACCCAGGGCCTTGCGCTTCCTAGGCAAGCGCTCTACCACTGAGCTAAATCCCCAACCCCCTATAGCATATTTTTAAACTAACGCGCACACACACACACACACACACACACACACACACACACACACACACACAAATTTCAATATTTTAAAATATGAGGGTTGGGCAGAGCTTCCAGGGACTAAGCCACTACCTAAAAGACTATACATGGACTGACCTAGTTCTGACCTCATAGGTAACAATGAATATCTGTAAACCACCAGTGGAAGGGAAGCCCTTGGTCCTGCTAAGACTGAACCCCAGTGAACATGTGATTTGGGGAAGGCATAGGGGGGGATGGGGGAGAGGCTTTATAAAGAAGGGAGGGAGGGGGTTAGGGGATGTTGGCGGAGCAGGAAAGAATAACACTCAAAATGTAAATAAAATACTAAAGTTAATTAAAAAAATAAATGAGGTTGTGGGGGTTTGGGATTTAGCTCAGTGGTAGATTGCTTGCCTAGCAAGCTCAAGGACCTGGGTTCTGTCCTCAGCTCCAGGAGAAAAAAAAAAAAAAAAAAATATATATATATATATATATATATATATATATATATA
>NC_046154.1:152960965-152984230 GCF_011064425.1 Rattus rattus | reverse complement strand
CGATTCCTAGGCAAGCGCCTACCACTGAGCTAACCCCAACCCCTCATGCTATTTTCAGTGAAAGATTTATTAATGCCTCAGGTCATAATTGAAAGTATACTATATAAGAAGTGGAGAGATCACTTGGTAGTTGACAGTGCTTGCAGCTTTTCACTGGGCTCTAGTTCAGTTTGTAGCAAACACACTTAGTGGATAGCAACAGTTTGTAACTTCAACTGTGAAAAATCCAATGCCCACTTTTGAACTTTTTGAGCAACGGCTCTCATCTGTCCACATCCACATATATGTACCCATAAATGTAAAAAAAAAACTTTTTAAAACTTGTTTCATTAAAATATTAAGTAAATTAATCTTATTTTGTCTCTGTTAGTACATATCTGAGTAATTTGAAAACTCAAATATTATAGTATTTTAGGTTAGTTGCTGAAATTGGCTTAATGATCATTAGCTCACTAACAACACTGATGTGAGATAGGATCTCTAAAAGAAACCTAGACATTTTTCAGTAGCCAATTCACACACAACTAGCATGTATGTCAACTATTTGATAAGTTCAGACTGTAACTTTTCAAGTTTCAGGAAAACCAATTTTTTTGTCTGTGCTTATAAAATATAATATTCAGCTCTATATAATCTAATGGTGTCTTCTTAGAGAAAAATCAGAACTTTGTCTCTTTATTATCAAGTCTTGTGTGTGTGTGTGTGTGTGTGTGTGTGTGTGTGTGTGTGTGTGTGTTCAAATGCCATAATTCCCTAGTCTTGTGTTGGTTCCTCAGAAAATTGCTAATGATGAGATTTTCTAAGGAGAGTAATAGTTCTATAAAGTTATTAATAGTTTTCTTCTAAATTTATTAAACATGTATTCCTGAAAAAAACCTACCATTTATAAAACAGATCAGTGTGCATTTGTAGACATAGAGGAAGTATATGACCTCCCTAGCCCGGTCAATTTGACATGACCTAGATTCATCCAAAGAAGACATCTCAATGAAATAATCTGTCTTCAACATCCTGTCTGTAAGAGACTGCTTTGCTAATTGATTTAGAAAGACTCAGTCTATTATGGGTGGCACCAATCCCTCTAAAGTTTCACTCAGGATGTATTATAAAGTTAGTTAAAGTATGAGCCTGAGCAAACCAGAGTGAGCCCCAAGCAGCCTGCCTCCATTGTTACTGTTTTAAGAGCCTACTTCAACCTTTCCCTAAATGATGGGTTTGACTTAAATGTCTAAGCTAGATATACTCTTTCTTTCCCAAGTTGCTTTTAGTTCTAATGTTTTTCATAGCACATAAAGAAAACTGGAAGAGAAATTGAGACCAAAAGTTGTGGTATGAACATTTTTTAATACGAATTTCTGTCAAGACATAACAAAACTTATAAAAGGCATAGAAAAAAATGAATGCTCATCAAAACAAATAAATAATATATATTTTCCTTACTGGAATTAAAGCTAGATTTGTTTTTTACACACTCTTTATAGTATAGCTGATGGAACAAGGTACACATTTTAAGCCAAATTTTGAAAAACATTACTATGTCCATTGGACTATTCACACGATTTGGAGGTTATGAGTAATTGTAGCCATGTAGCTTTAAAAATGAACCCATGCTAAAGTCAGCTATGTATTGGCATTGGTGGTGTCTGTTCGTATCCTGGTACAGAGTCTGAGATCCATGACTGTGTGTTTTTCCTAGCCAACGCCTCTCTCACAAATGCCAGCTCTACCTTCCTGATCTCCAAGATCACTCTCTTGCCAGTTCACCACCCCATAGCCAGTTCCAGGCACATTCTTGCCAGCCTGGGCTCTCCAGTGGTTTCCTCTCCTCTGGAGCTTGGACTTTTGTACAGTTTTTCCATTCAAAACCCTAGCTGAATGCGACCTGGCTATGTCTTTCCCTCATGCTCATCTATGTCACTTAGAATGGAAAACACCAGTACTTTTTGTTTAAAATAAACAGATGACACAACCACTAAGTGTGGAATCTCTCCTCCTAAACTCACCAATTATTCTATGTTAGAAATCTTCTTGTGGTGGAGGCTGCTACCAGGGCTAACAGTTCCCAGTCTATATCCTGCCTCCTCTCCCTCTTGCCTCCCAGTATAAAGCCTGTTTCTTCTTCCTTAGTCCCCTTTTCCTCTCTAGGACCCGGAAGACTCACCTCCTCCTTCTCATTCAATGATTGGCTTCTTTTCATCTTTATTAGCCAATCAATTAATTAAGGGAAATTCCCATACAAGTAATGTGTTCAAATTGAGTAGCTATGGAAAAATATTTATTAATATGTCTGTAAATGTTGGGAGAGAGTATCCCTGTATCATGGGAAAAAGGAAGAATGGTAGAGAAAGATGCATTATGTCTTCCTCTGTCCTCTGTCAGCAAACATACCCATACATTATCATGTATATCACACACACACACACACACACACACACACACACACACACACACACACACAAAATAAGAGCAGTATGTGTTCACTCCTTCTTTAAAAGGGGAACAAGAATACCCTTGGCAGGGAATAGGGAGGCAATGTTTAGAACAGAGGCAGAAGGAACACCCATTCAGTGCCTGCCCCACATGTGGCCCATACATATACAGACACCAAACTAGATAAGATGGATGAAGCAAAGAAGTGCAGGCTGACAGGAACTGGATGTACATCTCTCCTGAGAGACACACTCAGAATACAGCAAATACAGAGGCGAATGCCAGCAGCAAACCACTGAACTGAGAACAGGACCCCCGTTGAAGGAATCAGAGAAAGGACTGGAAGAGCTTGAAGGGTCTCGAGACCCCATATGAACAACAATGCCAACCAACCAGAGCTTCCAGGGACTAAGCCATTACCCAAAGACTATACATGAATTGACCCTGGGCTCCAACCTCATAGGTAGCAATGAATAGCCTAGTAAGAGCACCATTGGAAGGGGAAGCCCTTGGTCCTGCCAAGACTGAACACCTAGTGAACGTGATTGTTGGGGGGAGGCCGGTACTGGGGGGGAGGATGGGGAGGGGAAGCCCAGATAGAAGGGGAGGGGAGGGGTTAGGGGGATTTGGACCCAGAAACCAGTAAAAGGAATAACAACAGAAATGTAAATAAGAAGTACTCAAGTTAATAAAGATTATAAAAAAGAAGAGCAGTATGTATTATCATAAAGCTAGGTTCTTCTATTTAAAGATTCTCCCACATAAAGAGGAAACTTATATTCAGACATACCCATGCCATACTTTACAGAGAAGATAAAACCAAGGGCAAGAAATAGATGTATGTAAACTTATCTGTGGGTCCAATATAGTTTTTAATATCAAATATAATCAAATATAATCTAGAAATAGATTAAAGGTAGTTTTTACCTTAGGGCCAAGGAATATTTGTTAGGACCAAATTGGGATTATCTAAGGATCCAGCTTGCCACTATCACTGGACATGAGGACAAAGGACCATGTTTCTTTCTAACATCCTACCTGTATAATAATGACAAATTACAGATGAAATACCTTTTTTCCTTTGCCTGTTCTTATGCCAAAATATCTGAAAAAGACAACTTAACAAATAAATGGCTTATTTGAGATTAGAGTTCATGATACAATGCACAGGAGGAGTAATAATACACAGCTAGTAACCCACCCTCTATTGTCAGCAAGTAGAAAGAGGTGAATGCTGATGTTGCCTATACATAGGTGGAGTCTTTCCCCATTAATCAATTAAATTCAGAACCCACATTACAGATATTTCCTTAAGTTTATCTCCTAGGTGATTTTAGATTCTGTCAAGTTGACGACAAAATTAATCACCATGATGGGTATAAATAGCCATGAAAAGAATAAAATAAGAATTTGTGCTTCCAGTATAAAGATCATGCTGCAGATAGATGTGTTTCTTAAATTAAACTCTTTTCTAAAACCAAAAAAGACCTGAAAAGTCAAACCTTTCATGCCTTCCAAATTTTCTAAAACATACAAGATTAAACAGTCATATTTTTAAGTAAATTTTTATGGCAATACAATGATACTTTCTCTATGTTACTTGATAAACCCTAATTTTTTGCTATTTTCGTGAGTGTAGTGTTCTTATTATCCACTGTTATTTGTAGAAACTTAGTGTTTACTTAGTGTGCATTCTTTTTGGTATAGGTGACTGTAGAAACTAGAGGTTGCCATCCAAAGTCTTCTTCATTTCTTTCCTACCTTATTTGTTATTTATCTATTTAAAGTTTGACTTCTTTAATTAAAAAAAAAATTACAGAAAATACATTTTGGTTATATTTTTTCATCTCATTGAAATCTACACAAATATTTCAAACCTATTTACAAATCCGTGTTTATGCTTTTCTAGAACGCTATCTTTCCCTTTTTTTTTTTTTTTTTTTTTTTTTTTATTTTTTTTATTTTTTTTTTTTTTTTTTTTTTTCGGAGCTGGGGACCGAACCCAGGGCCTTGCGCTCACTAGGCAAGCGCTCTACCGCTGAGCTAAATCCCCAACCCTATCTTTCCCTTTCTTAAGAATATAAAGCCTACCCAAAAATCAACTAAAAATAAACACAAAAGTAATAAGACAAAATAATACCCAAACAAACAAAATAAGACAAGGTATACACAGAGACACACAAAGAATTGTAGAGTCAACAATGTGCTGCCCAACACTCCAGGGCATTTTTTTTTTCCTTTCTAGTGAGTGAAATTGGTGTACCATGATACTCCTTTGGAGAAAATTCGTTTTCACTTTGTCAGCAAGTTTCAATCACCAACACCTTCTTGCCTGGAGATGAGACTTTGTATATATGTTTCCTTCTCAGTGCTAGCTTTTTAATCTAGTTTGAGCTTGCTCAGAACTTGTTCAAGCTGTCAGAGTTCCTATGATTTCATATGTGTATCTGTAGGATTGTGTTTTGAAAACACGGTTTCTTTGAAGTCATCACCTACCTCTGGCTCTTTCATTCTTTCTGCCTCCTCTTCTACACAGATGCCTGACATTTTAGGTAAGGGGTATGATAAAAAAAATCTCACTTATGATAGAGAGCTCAAAATTCCATCACTATCCGAACTCTATATTAGTTCCCTTCAACTGGAAGAAAGCTTCTCTTACGAAGGCTGAACATGGCACTGATCTACACCTATAACAACAGTACATAAGCAGGAGCCATTCATTTTATTGCTATGTTCCTTTAGAATAATAAAATTATTGCTTTTCTCTAAATATATGTGAAAATACACACACACACACTAACACACACACAAACACACACACATATATAAATATAGATATACATACATATATATATTCTCAGGTTTGTGGCTACTTTATCAGTGTCAGATATGAATTCTGTCTCACAGAGTGGGGCTCAAATACAATGTAAAAGAAAAGAGGTTGTTTATTCACACATTTATACCACTATTAAATGAGTACATTTTTTAAACCAACTGACTGTTATAGATTAGAGGGCTTTTATCTAAATATTTTTCCCTTACAGCATCATAAACACTGGTCAATAGGAATGAAACATTTATCTGGGCTCTGGCTCTACTTCTCCATGTTTGACATTGTATGTTATCCTCAGCACTATACATTTATTATCCTGTTATAGAGAGTAAATAATACCCAGAAGAATGGCCTGTGATGGGAGGGGTGATCTATGGTATCGTCTTTCATCAATGATTTAACAATATGCAAGGCATTCCTGGCCGAACGTTTTACATGATGACATATGATATTTATTTAGAACTTCATCTCTGATGACTCCATCTATCTTCCTTTCATATAATGTGTGTGTGTGTGTGTGTGTGTGTGTGTGTGTGTGTGTGTGTGTCTGTGTGTGTAGTTAGGAAGGTTCTACAGTGGTAGTGTCCCAAATGTATGTTCAAGGGGTGTTTATAGTTACTTGTCTGTCACAGTAGTCCCTATAATAGCCTACCACCTCATCCCTGTCCCCCTTTAATCCTCTTATTAAGGTTCCTCTTTATCTCCTTTAAATATCTTCTTCTTGAGATAAGTTTTCATAACAGAAGCTATATCTTGAAAATTGGTTAAACTGACTATTCCTAGCACACAAGAGCTATTTCTGCTTAACTTCCTTATTTTCTCACTGGTAGAATTAGAAATTTTTTAGTTGTCCTCATTTTTCCATTGCATACTGCTTGACTACTTTCTTTTGTCAACTTGAAACAAACTAGGGTCATCTGGGAAGAGGAATCTTCAGCTGAAAAAAAAATGTGCCCAGAGCCAGCTTTGGTAGGGTCTTCTTTCTTGTCAGTTTTTCATAAGGCAGAGAAAGAAAAGAGCATCGGGAGAGGATACGACTTTCCCTTACAAGATACAGGGAGAAGACTTTGTCTTATGACATATTTAGGGTTGCTGTGTAATAATAAAAAAAATTTACTTATCTGAGACTAAATTACCTTGCTACTGTAGCTGAACTGCCTAGAAACTGCAAGTTTCTGGCACTTAACACCTCTTCCTAAAACAGCAAAGGATTAAGTAAGTAGACTTTGTGCTATCTCAGCAGGAACTGCACAGATCGAACTTTCCACCAGCTAGTCAGAAGTTACAGGAAAAGGGGGGTACTTTGAGAAGTGATTATAATATTTATTACTAAGTTGTAAAACATTTCTTATGAAAGCTATCTAAGGGGAAAAGCAGAAAGATCCTGAATGGGAAAAGGGAAAAATTCTCTTTCTCATCTTTTTGTCCTCAGTACTTATACAACTTTCAGAATACATGATCACATGTTAAAAAGTTCATCACACATTCACACATAAAAGCAAATCATAAATGACATAGAAGTTTACAACTGAGAGTGTTTACATGCATAGCCATTAGGAGTAATTATCTAGTTAAACATCCACCACCTGTCACATCTTCACAGGTTCATAGAGAGTTGAAAACCACAACTAAGCTGTTAGTGAAGTTTTGTATAGGTTAATCCAGACAATATTTTATCTTCTTTTACCTATAATAAATTGTTAGTTCCCTTCCCGTGACCTTAGTTAATTGTTTTTACAATCTCTTGGAATGTGTTGTGAGTAATAGAAAGTATGGTTACTGTGTAAGTGTCAATTACTTGGTGACACATGGGAGACTGACAGAATTCTCATTGCAGTTTTGACTATCAGAAAGGGATCTACTAGCAGTACTAGTATTAAGAGAGCTTAATAATCACTGATATTTCAGTAATTCTTCTAGGATCATCCTTAAGAATTAAGAAGTCATCTATTTGTCTATATAGCATCACTGCAAGAGAGTGCATCTTCATAGATCTGCAGCTATCTGCTCAAAAGGGGTGGTCTAGTACCTAATGATTGCTTTATATGTTTAATAATAACAAGAAACATATATTAATATCAGGAATCTTTCCTAAAATGAATTCTCTTGGGCTTTGCCTATAAAGCAAAACTGTTGCTGATTATAATCTGAAGCATACCTCCTACTATGGCTTCTGACAAAAATGTTCCCAAAAGACTGGTTCCTGGGCCTTTTCCTTGTAAAGAATGAGTATTGGAGTTAGGAATATTGTGGGGCCTCACCTTGGCAGTTTGTCTTGGGTTGTAGAAGATAGCAGGCTGAGAATGCCATGGATAACAAAGAATTAAGCAGTGTTACTTCCTGGCAGCTTTGGTTTCTATCTTCAAGTTTCTGCCTTCACTTTCCCTTATGATGATCTTGTAGAACTAGAGTTTTAAAAAGGTTACTCATTGTCAGAGCCCGAATGTGCAGAACTAGAGTTTCATAAAGGTTGCTCATTGTCAGAGTCCGGATGTGCAGGGCCGGACGTGCCTGAGGGAGAGCCAGAGATAGGACTTGCCAAACCAGCTATCAGCCCCAAGGACATTGACTATCTGTAGCCACCCCCTCCCCTTCCTTCACCCCCCTGAGTGAGATGAGCCACCCTACCTGCCTGCCGAGCTGCTAGAGAGCACGTACTCCTTGCTGATGTAATTTTCGCTACCGAAAGTAACTGTGCACCTTTTGAATTGACCAATCATGTGTAACAATGCCCCTAACCTCCCTATATAAACCCCGAGTTTGAAGCTGGGGTCCATTCCTCTGTCTCCTGTGTGAGATACGAGTCGACCCGGATCCCGCTAAGACCTGGGATCTCGATTAATAAAGGTACCTCATGCTTTTACATCAAGAATGGCTACTGGTGATTCCTTGGGGCACCCCACCCCGTGATCAGAGCGAGAGATGCAGCTCCCCGTTTTGGGGTACGCTCTTTCAATCTAATCTTAAGACAAAGTGTTTCTGTATTAAGTTGTAATTGGTTATGGTGTTTTATCCTAGTAATAGAAAGCAAGCTGCAGCACATGGTTTCTGGTGCTCAAACTCAGGTCTTGATGTAGTGTGGCAAGCCCTTGGTTGACTTAACCATCTTTTCAGCATCAATACTTAATATTCCTAAAAGATAGTATTTTCAGTGTAAACAAAGTGCAATTTTCCATAAGGAAAGATCATAGGTCTGAAATTTTAATTAAAGGAACCTGGATATAACAAAACAACACACACTTTAACAAAATCTCTCCTGGTCAACTGCCATTACACTGAGTGTGCATCTGTAAATTTGCAAGACAAAACAGTTGTCAAGGAGGTGTGGTACAGTGATTAGCATGCCAAACAAATTAGAAAGGGAAGGAGCAAAATGCTTGACTGGTTTGTTAGCTAAAATTAATTTGCATGGGGATTTTGTACATGACACACAGTGTCTTTCCCTGTGAAAATTGAACAAATAGACAGAGCTGTGATATAAATGTGTGTGTGTGTGTGTGTGAAATATCTTGAGTCACAGCTCCCCTCGACGTGTCTTGTACATTAGATGAATTGTTCATTACTATGTTTCTGGCAAGGAAGAAAGAAAAAACACAGTGTGGCAGCACACAGCTGTACTTCCAGCATTCGAGAAGTAGGGGCGCAAAGAACAGAAATTCAAGGTAATTTTCAATTACACAGTAAAATTAAAACCAACATAATGTTCATGAGTTGCTGCCTCAACAATTTAAAGCTAGAAAATGTTGTGCTTTAGGAAGTGGATGGGGGCTGGAGATAAACTTCAGAACAATGCATCCCTAGCATGTACAAGGCACTGATATACATTCTTCTATAACTTAACCAGATATAATGACTTGAGCTGTTCATCCCAGGACTCAGGATAAGATTATATCATACATAAGGAGTTTGAGGCTTGCCTTATGTCTAGATCTTTCTAAGAAAGGGAAAGTGTGTGTGTGTGTGTGTGTGTGTGTGTGTGTGTGTGTGTGTGAGAGAGAGAGAGAGAGAGAGAGAGAGAGAGAGAGAGGGAGAAGAAGAGGAGGAGGAGGGGAGGGGAGGCAGAGGAAGAGGGAAGAATGAAGAAGAAGGAGGAGGAGGAGGAGAAGAAAAAGAAGAAGGTGAGGGGGAGGAGGAGGAGGAGGAGGAAAAGTCATGTGGATTTTCATAGAATATGTATTCTATTAGGTTTTAGAAAAGCAACTGTTTGCAGTAGAGGCACTCTTTTCAGTTATATTTTGAATACTAATTGATAACAGACTTGCTTTGAAAGAACAGCATCAAGAAGAGAGTCCAAATAACAATTGTTATCATGGACGGTTATTAGTTTGACATAGTTCCCACTAAGACTATTGCATGATCAATTTAATTTTATCTTCACAGTGAACAGAGGAGGAATGTTACATCTCTAAGAATATGCAGGTTTTCACAGTGTTATGTCTTTCAGACATCCACAGTTGAAACACAGGTCTGTCAGAAACCAACTATGTTGATCACCATGTTACCTTGCAGCATTAGCTAGAGTATGCTTTGCTCAGTTTGAGTCTTCTCCTTTTAGATATCATTTCCAGTTCTTTCTATACTGAAATGGCCAGTGAATGCAGCAATATTTCAAATCACTGCTTCAGTTAGATCAGGTATCTGGAGTTAGTCAGATGGATCAAGAGGAAAGAGACAACATTGATTGCTGACACTGCAGTGCATCGGGAGGAAAGCGAAATCCTCAGTCTGGCAGAGAAGATCAGTCATTTCAACTACTTGTATCCAGAGTGTTGAACTAGCAAAATTTCTGACTTTTTAGTTTATTCTTTCACAGGACACCTTTGTAAACATGTCAGTTAGAGAAATGCTTGTTGGCTGCTTAAGCCTTAGCTGTGTAGATACAGTATGTCTAAACTTTTATTTCTGCTTGAACTTAATATTTCCACAAGCCCAAATCATGTCATGATACAAAAAAAGGAGTGAATTAACAATTTGAAGTAACATTTTAAATCAGTTGGAAACATTCTAAATTATGATTATCAAAACACATTGATTTCCGTTTAGGAGGAGACATTTGAAATTATGAAAAGTAAATAGCAATAGCCACATTCTAAAAGCTCTTAGATGACATGGGGCAGGTTTTATTATCAGACCATAGAAATTCCAAATCCTGAGTGTAAATATAATTTACCAAATTTACAGAGAATGAAAACAGCAGGTTCAGAATTACTCAGAAGTGATGATAAGAGATAACCTAGTGTGGGAAAGAATTTGCTGCAGAAAGAAGAGAATTCAAATTTCTGTGCCCGCACTTTAAAACAGTCATGGTTGTATACAGCTATAACCCCAGTGCTATGATGACAGAGAAAGAATTTCTGGGGCCTGTGCACAGCAAGATAGCATCAGTATAAGTGAAAGGCTTTGAATTGAGAAAATTGTGTAGAAAATCATAAAAGAGGATACTATTTACTTTCTCTGTCTTCTGCTTGAACACATAGGCATGAATACACAGACAGAGAGACAGACAGACAGACAGACAGACACACACACACACACACACACACACATGCACACCATATCACACACTAATTCTTGGTGGTCATGTACTGAGGAATATTAAATTAAAAATTTATAACCTTGAACCCATGAAAATGTCCACTTGACCTTTATAATTGCCATTGATCATGAATACTATTTTGTGGACCATGAATCCACATATGTAAAATAAATCAGTTGTCAGAATAAAGAAAGGGCATGACATATTAATATTAGAAAATTAAAAAAAAAAACTTTAGTTTATTATTTTTGGGGTGTGTGTGTGTGTGTGTGTGTGTGTGTGTGTGTGTGTGTGTGTGCTGCATGTGTGTGTGTTCACATAGGTCTTCTGATTCCACAGCATGTGTTTAGGCCAGATGGCCAATTTCTGTAATGGGTCATTATCTATGGATTCCTATGATTAAAGTGAGGGTGTTAAGCTTGTTCTGCAAGTCCTTTTTCCCTTTTGTTGGCCCAACATAATTGTCAAAATTTAAATGAATTTCTTATAAACAATTGATGAAGGTTATTTACTCATCATGAAGTTAGAAGTTCATATTGAAGCTCAGCAAGCCTCTGGAGTGACAATTCCATCTTATGTCAGCATAGGAGACTTGGATATCATTTGATAAGGGCTTATGACTAGTTATATTAATATTCGTAAAATGACCAAATTGTTTGATCCTTGAAGAAGATACCATTAAATTGGAAGACAAATAACAAGAGCCAAATAAGTCCAGCAGCTACTGAGATGCAGTCACTGACTGAGCTGAGTCTGAGCAAATATCAAAGAAGCAGGGAACTGAGCCTAAGTAACGATACAAGTAAAAGCACTAAAATTGCTTGAGTGAGTCATATAGGTATGGGCAAGCACTTCAACTTGGGACTTCACTTGACTTAGGCTGCATAAAAATCTACCTTCTAGAAATATACCTAACAATGAAGTTGCTCACCTCATCTCACCTGCATGAAGCTGTATACATATCAAACAATGGACTAAGACTCCCTGCACATAACATTATTTATTAACATCTCTTTCATGATCAACTTCCATTCAAAAGTATTCAAGAGCATATCCACATAGTGGAGGGAGAAGTCTGTTTCAACTGGCCTGATCCAGTTTAGAATATATACTCAGTAAGTCGTATTGAATCCTCTGGAAAAACTTTCAAGGAAACATCCTGTTTAATGTCATATACCTAGTGATAATTGAATATGCATTTGGTTAAATCAAATGCATCATGGAAACTGATGTTCACAGTAAATTAAGGCTTATCTAATCAAAAAAAGTCAATCAAAACAGAAACATCCACACTGAACTCTGAGTAAACAATTCCTCCTTCTTGGGAAGTCCACAAATTAAGGCTACACTGAATACCAGTGTTTCTCACTTTGCTTTTGAATAAAATTTCTTTGTCACCTTGCTCTCTGTGACTTCTTATAATAAGAAGCAAACATCCTGGAAACACCTCACCTAGACAGTAACCTCAGATAAAACTGATAAGCATCTTCTTCAAATAATGACATGAATTACTGAAGCTCTGAAAGAATTCTCCTGTTACTTTCTTGTAAGAACTTCTAAGAATGACACAAGCCATGTCTAATCTCATGCCTATTCAATGAAATCACAAGTTATAAAAAAATTCATCCTAGTGTTATGTTTTTTACCAATTTCAACTTTAAGATACTAAGTACAATCACATTAGAATTCCTTTTGTCTCAGAAGTTTTGATAATGTCACCTACAATTAAGCAAGAGGAGGATCCTTAATGAATTTCTCTAAAATACATTTGCATGATAAATAAAATATTAGCTCTAGGATGAGAATATTAGAAAAATGCTTGTTTCTGTGTTACTGCATTGAAAATGTAATTTATAACCCTTTGTCATTTTCAAAATGCAGATGTTCATAGTATACATATTAGTTACATGGACTATTAATAATAATAAAACTTTCTAATAATAATTAAAGAACAGAGCCAGTACTTTGAGACAATAATGCTTCTGTCACCTTTAATGTATATAGTTTTTGCTATAGGTACACAATGATTTCTACATGTGAAAGTGTAAGTGCTCTACAGCTCATGCTTTCTGGTTTCAAGAAGTGAAAACATCAGTAATAGCTTTTAACTTCAAAATGAAAATGAAAAGAAAATGCATGAGCAGAAATCACAGAAGGAAAATAAAAAAAAAGGGAAGGAAGAATGCATGGAAGGAAGGAAAGAAGGAAGGAAGGGAACAAAGAAGAAACAGGAAGAGATTTGGTAAGTTGTTCATTTGACAGGCTACATGCCAGTATGGAAGACACCCTTGGATGAGTTCCAAAACTGTAAAACATCAGGCATGGTTGTTTGTATCTATAATTTATTGGTGAATATCAGACATTAAAAGTCATCACTGGATATATAGTGAGCTTCAGGCAAGTCTGGGATTTATGAGACCCTGTGGAAGAGAGAGAGAGAGAGCAAGGGAGAGAGGGGAGAGAGAGAGAAGAAAGGAAGGACTGACCTAGAGGAAGAAAGGAAGGATACGCGATAGCATACGCAAGATGGCAGCCACCCCAGGCTCGGGAGTAAAAGTCCTTCGGAATTTCCGACTGTTGGAAGAGCTGGAAGAAGGCCAGAAAGGAGTAGGTGACAGCACAGTTAGCTAGGGTCTGGAGGAGGATGAAGACATGACACTCACAAGATGGACAGGCATGATAATTGGGCCTCCACAAACAATTTATGAAAACCGAATATACAGCCTTAAGATAGAGCGTGGGCCTAAGTATCGAGAAGCATCCCAGTCTGTGAGGTTTGTAACAAGAGTCAATATGAACGGCTTGAGCAGTTCCAATGGAGTGGTGGATCCACGAGCCATGGCAGTGCTGGAAAAGTGGCAGAATTCCCACAGCATCAAAGTCATCCTGCAGGAACTGAGGCGCTTGATGATGTCTCACATGAAGCTGCCACAGCCACCAGAAGAACAGTGTTACAGCAATTAGTCACCAAGGCCCCGGCCTCCCTTCTCCATCCAACCCAAGTCTTCATTTTCCACAGTAGTGAATTCTCTAGATCCATCTGCCGACCGCAAAGTACTGGAGAGGAAGCCCCACTCAGACTTCATCCTGAGACACTGCTCTAATACTAACTTCTTGTCCATTTGAAATACCTAAGTTTTGCTGTGTAACATCATCTGTCAAGGATAACCGCTGTCTGCCTGGTTGAACTTCTGGGATCAATAAGGTGTGTTGAAATCGGTTTCCTTTGGGAGCAGTGGGCACAGCTAATGCAACTGTGGACAGCCAGGTCTCACGCAATCACCTGCTGCTGGCACTTGGCCTGGGTATGCCTTTGCTTGCCCCGCTCTCCGCCACAGCTGTGTGATGGCCCTTAGAATAGATGGGGAGGCTTCAGGTAGCAGTCGTGGGACTGACCACCACTAGGCTTGGGGTGCTTTGGCTGCACCCCTGCTTTCTTAAGTCTTAAGTGATTGCCCCATCCAAGCCATGGTCCCCACTCTTTCACTCCAACCCTTGGCCAAAGCTTAGATTGTAACCTCCCCTCCCTCTGAAATTGGCCGCGAGTGAGGAATTCACAGCTTCCCATCTCCCCACCTTTATGAAGGGGTGCTGCTTTCCCCTCCTCAAGTCCCTTGTTGCCATCACCACCCAACACCTGCTGTAGACAGAAGCCACCAGATGAGGTTGAGAAAGGCTGGCCTCCCTCACTTAGCTCCGGACCACACTTGTTCACCTGCCACCAGCTTGGGAAGGGAGCACCATCAGCTCTTGAGCTTTGAGCTCAAGTCTAGAGGTGAACAGAGCAGTCACAGGGCGACTCAGACGGGCCAGTGCTCAGGGTCCTTGGATATATGCCTAGAGAAAGGCCATGTGGAGAGTCCTTGATGCACATGGTTCTGAGTTGGTTCCTTTTCCCATAATTGCTTTGCTTTTACACACTGAAGAGGTTTGAACGGGGCTCTCAGTCACCATGACCTCCCATCTGGTCTGGTGTGGAGCCTGACAGCTGGAGCACGAAGCCCTGACCCTGCAAACACGGGTTTCAGTGTTGCTCCTCAGACCCTCGGCAGGGACCCAGAGGAGCTCTGTGTCACCATGTTCGCAGTTCGTTTGCAGATCGGTGGGCCTGGCTCCTGGCTCATTGTCATGCTCCCCACTCTGTTCAGGACCACTAAATGTTGAAATGTGGATGCATACTGAAATAAAGGCAATTTGCAGTGTTGCAAAGGGGAAGAAAAAGGACTGAGCAAATGAAGGAAACAATGGTGATTCTTTCTTAGTCCATTCAAGCCTCATTAAGTTTCAAATTTTTCAAACTAGACATATGTACAGCAAAATTCAAAAAGATAATGATGAGAAAAACCACATGGCAGTCACCTGGGCAGGGAATTTGCTCACAGTGGTAGAATATAAATGAGCTGAGTTGATAGTATAAGAATAAGGCAAATCCTCAACTTATTGATTTGAAGTATCTTTTCCCACATATGAGCTTACTTTAATGTGATGAATGGTGGACATATTAAGCTTTAATGAAGTACAATTTTTTAAGCCTTCTCTATTCCTATTTTCAGTCATGGTGACTTCATGCAGGATTTTCTGATAGTATTTGTCAGTATGATATCATCTTACTAAAATCAATAGGAAATACAGTTCAAAATTATGAATCCCAATTTATTAAAGATGAATATTTACACAAAATTGTTTGTATCAAATGCGATGAACTTGTTTTCATGAATAAGAAAGGCACACAGAACTAAACCCTTAACAAAAATTAAAAGCAGGACCTATAGAAAAGGCTCGTGGGTTTTCCTTGGTCTCTAGTAGAGAACCTAAGTTCAGTGTCCAGTATCTATACTTGGTGGGTCATTACTATTTGTCAATCAAGCTCGGGAAATTGGGTACCCTCTCCTACATTTTGCAAGCAACTGTACTCATTTGTGCACACATGTACAGATGCATGAAGCAAATATTTAAACCGCTTTTAAATATGAAAAACTAAAAAAAGTCAAAAAGAAAATGAAGGACAAAGAACAATGATTTGAATGCAAGTCGTGTTAATACTGTACATATCTATAAAAAATGTCACTTAACATAACCTTGAAACAGCATAATTCAGATAGTTAAAATGCAATCCCATACCACTACCCAGTATTTAATATCAAATTATTGTCTATAGTGATTCAAATCAATAATTTCTACAGGTGCATTTAATAGTCTTTGTTCATTAAACTAATCAAAATTTATGTTGTAGTTTTTTGAAGAGAAAGAATTTTATGGATCATGTGATATCAACTGAATAAATATGAAAATTATGTATGCAAACTACAAAAGTTAGTATCAACACAAAATATAAATTTACATTAATATTGTTACTCTGATGTACACATATTGTGCCTATACAACACATTTAAGCCTAGATGGCTTATGCCTAGTCCTTCTCTGCTATTAAAAACTGAAGGTGAGATGATTAAGCACGTGAGTTTAAGGCCAAATAGCAAATTCATTTCTCTAAGTTTATTGTTAGAGTGCTTTCAAGATAATTTATTAGGATAATTAATGGACAACAGTCCAGATTACTTATATAGTTAGATGGTTTCTAAAAAACACCAGAAGTCCACAAAATATGACATTTAATGTTCTTTAACTTTTATTGAGACATGTCTGCTCCCACCAGGTCCCCTTTGGTATATTCAAAGAAGAAACTGAAACTCTCCACCTCCAGGTGAGGTGATTTAATGTGACAGACAGGCACTATGCAAAAATTGCTTCAATTCTTCTACAGACTAATTACTGTCCAGAAAAGGAAACATTGCAGAATAAGTTGGCTGAAAATTTCTGCCAGGGTAGAATGATTAGTCCTTCAAAATTCAGTGTTTCAAAAGTCTGTCTGATGATCCTAGACCAGAAGCCTGAAGACTTGCTCTCACGTGTTGCTCACAGGGGACTGTGCAAATAGAAAATTGTCTCTATAACCTGTCTCAGTTCTAGAAGCCATGCTAGGCTTCCTATATTTACAGATATATGGGTCATTCTCAGATTACTGGTGGGGTTGAAAACTTAGTATAATCTTATAACCCACTCAGACTATGTAACTTTGAGAATACATATTTAATTATCTAGTTATCAGATAATATATAAGCTAGCCAGGATATAACAGATTTTAAGCCTTTTAAAAGCTAAAATAGATAACTACATGTTCTTTTTAACTGATAAATGTTGGACTGGGTGTTAGGTACATCTTATACTTTTAAATTACAAAATGATAATAGTTGTGCTCAACTTATATTTGAGAAACAAGTTTTTGTTTTTGTTTTTAATTAAAAGGGTAAAGTGTAGATTGATGTCATTATTAAGGTGAACGCAGGTACAGGATAGAACTAGGCCTGTCATTGGATAAGAAGGAAGGATGGATGGGTGGGAGAAAAGTTTTAGAGGGGCAGAGGAAGCCAGAGTGAGAATGTGAGAGCACAGAGAACATGGCAGTAGATGTTTAGATGCCTCTCTGTACATATTACAGGTTGTTATATTACAGGTGTGTTATTCTCAAGGGATGGGTGTGTACAGGATTTTGTGCCATCTAGATTGGCAAATTATATCTTATCAATTGGATCAGACAATATTGTTTGATGTGTTCTTTCATGTGGCAACTTAATTGAGTTTAAAAGAGTGTATGGTTGCCAGATGCATGGGCCTACCACAGAATTGGGATGTGTATGCCTGGCATGGTAGAAACCCAACCAAGAGGGCTGTGGATGAGGGAGGAGCAGCCTGACAGGGTGCCGTGTTGGGAAGAATAGTGTGTCAGAAAGTAGATGGGGGCAGCATGGAGCCACTGAGATAAATTATTGCTATTTCCAGAACTATCAAGAAAGTGAGACAGCTAGGGTATACATGGGAACAAGTTCTTTTGGGATTTTTGTTTTGTTTTGTTTTGTTTTGTTGTTTTTATTTTTATTTTTACTGCAGCACATATATTGTGTATCGAGTGTCCTGAAGGGAAAACATGCTTAAGTCCTTTAGTATGAAGTGATTTATTGCATCATGTCTACATATAACCATGATGGGATACTAAAGACAAAGATAGGAGAGTGAGGATTTTTAATTTCTAAGAAATTATAGGATTTTGGTGTTTCTCAATCATATGATTTTTTTGGGTAGGATATCCATCATGTGATCTAGACTAAAAGATGAATCACAGAAAGAAAAAAGGTGGAAGAAGAGTTACCATTAAAGGTTTTTGGGGTCTGGGAATCAGATGCAAGGGACAGATAGACTACAAGGCCACAGAATATGTTGCTTATCAATTATATTGAGAGGTTACAAAGGGGATGGCAGGTTTGAGGAAAGCAGCCAGTTAGACAGGATTGTGATCTAACACTTCCCTGCTTATGAAAGAAAATTCAAAAGTCACATCCAGCTGGAAAGTCTTATGAATACTATGAAGTACCTATTAATGTGGGGAGCCAGGACTGCCCAAGGCTGTCTGAAAGACCTGGACAAAAGAATAACTGGAACACTAGTTCTATGCCCTTACCCAGGATCAAACTTGTCAAGGCCTGTCTGATGCTGAAGCCAATGTCTTAAAGGAGTCAAGGTTGAGGGAAGAGACTCTTCCCTTAGGTTGTGGTTATCAGTTCTTAGGCAGCTCTAACTGTGGTATCCCATGTTCCTTTTGTCAGTATTCTCTGGCTTAACTCATTTGCTGACTTAGTTATTCCCCATGTACCCCCAGGACTGCAAATCATAAATATGATTCTACAATTTCTAATAAAGTGCAAATAAATTTCAGGCAATCTTCACAAAAATGTTTACTAACAGCAATCACATTTTCAATCAGACAAACACCATGTGCTCCAGCTGTATATCCTCTGGACATAACCCCAAGACACCAAATTACTACAGAGGTACTTGTACAGTTGCACCCATTGTTGCTTAGTTCCCAGCAGGGAGGAAATGCAATTCATATGAATCCTAATGGGGTGACTTCTCTGCTTTTCCTATTAGTTATTTTGCTATACTGCCACTATGCCCTCCTCATCATGCAATCCTAGATAGCACAGTGATCTATGACTCCAAGATATAATGTTTGACTATGTAATTGCAAATATTGGAAGAGAAATGAAGTCCTAAACACTGCTATATATTTCTTTAAATGTCCCTGTTTGTTTTATTCCAGAGACTGTGCTGCAAAAAGTATATACACACTTCTCCCTCATTTCCTCTGCTGAAGGCTATGTGGTTCAGTTTTAATTCTCATGTGATAAAGTATCACATTCTCTATACTATTTCAAGAGATGTATCTCTCTTACTACTTTTCCATTTATAGAGTCCAAACCGTCCTTATATCAAACGATATTGTATATAACAAGCAAACCCAGAAATATCAACTGTGCTTCACAAGGTAAGTACTCAAAATACAGTTTTATAGATTTCTTGTAATGCATCTACCCCTATTTTTATTTTCTGGTCTATTCAGGTGTGTTTTATAATATCCACCTGCTTGTTACCTGTGGAAAATTACAAACAAAAGCAAAAACAGAAAACAATTAAGGTCTTTTATCAAATCTTAAGCAAACATTCACCACTCTACAACTGGGAAATTGCTCAGTGGGTAGAAGCATAAGGACCTGGGTGTGAATCTTCAGCATGTATACATAATGCCAGGCATAGGGGATGGCTACACATAACTATTACCTCTGAATCCTGAGGGCTCACTGACCAGTTCTCCAATCCCACACTGAATTTCTAGTTCAACAAGAGACTTTATGTCAAGAACAGTGAACAGCACTAAAGAAGACGCTTGAAGTCCTTCTCAGGACTACAAAAACACACGCACAGATGGGTAAAGCCACGCGGTTACAGGCACGCACCACACACTCACATCCACCTACATTTATACAACACACAACCCTACAGATCCATAGAAAACAGTTAACGGACTGCAGGGTAATTCTTAATTTGCTGTCATCACCCAGCATGTATCTTAGATACTGATAATAACCAAGAAAAGATTAAGCTGGAAGAGAGTTTATCCATCGTTTTAACTTTTCCTTTATTTTAATTTAATTAAAATGCTTTTGTAATATTACACAAAATACTATATCCAGATTTATGGAATTCTAGAATCACCCAGGACAACAACTTTTGAGCATGTCTGAGAGAGACATCAGACTGGGAGAGTTCTAGTGCAAAGGCCCTCCAGCCAGAAGCTGGAACCCAGATGCCCTTCAACAGAGGAATGGATACAGAAAATGTGGCATATTTGCACAATGAAGTACTACTCTGCTTTTAAAAACAATGACTTCATGAAATTCCTAGGCAAATGGATGGAACTAGGAAATATCATCCTGAGTGAACTAACCCAGTTCGTAGATACTAGTCCAAAGCTTGGAATACCAAAGATACAATTCATAGACCATATGATGCTCAAGAAGGAGGAAGAAAAAAATGTGTACACTTCAGTCCTTCCTAGAAGGGGGGACAAAATACTCAAGAGAGAGCGGAATATAGGGACACAGTGGTGCAGAGACTTAAGGAAAGGCCATCTAGATGCTGCCCCATCTGGGGATCTATCACATATGCAGCCACCAAACCCAGTTAGTATTGCTGATGCCAAGAAGTCCTTACTGATGGGAGCTCGATGTGGATGTCTCCTGAGAGACTCTGCTAGAACCTCACTGATATAGACAATCATGCTTGAAGCTAACCATCAGACTGAGCATGGGGACTCCAATGAAGGAGTGAAGGAAGAGCTGAAACATAGGCAGAACAACAATATCAACCAACTAGACTTACCAGTGCACCTAGGGATTAAACTACTAACCAAATAGTACACATGTAAGAGCCTATTGCTTCAGTTGGATATGTAGCAGAGGACGACATTTTCTGGCATCAATAGGAGAAGAAGCCCTATGTCCTGTGAATGCTCCTTTCTCCAGTGTAGGGGAATGGCAGGGTGTTGAGGTGCGAGTGGGTAGATGGGAGGAAAAGCATCCTCATGGAAGCAGGGGGTGGAGTGTGGAAGAGTGGGTAACTGGGCAAGGGAATAGCATTTGCAATGTAAATATATAAAATATCAAGTTAAAAAATGTTACCACTGCTTTTAATAACCCTACATAAGTTTGTAAAATCCATTTGCCAAAATTCTTACTAAGTCTGTTTTGTGTTCACACATGGACTATGATGGATTAACACCATATCTGGGAATATCTTCTCAATATTAGACAAAACATCTGAATAAGGGATTATTTATATCCATTTTTTGTTCAAGAAGAATCCGATGCCAAACAAAATTTCCTCTTTTTGATGAGCATGGAAATTCTACTAAAAATAAGCTAATAAAATAAAGGATACCTTAGTATATACACATTCATATACATATCCATGAATATGAATATCTGTGTATATATGTATACCTGATGTAGGCCTCCTTCACATTGTATCTTGGCCTTCATGTTTTACCTAGACCTTTAACAGCCAGCACCCTTGCCCTCTGAGCCACCAATCCACAGAGGAATTCATAGAGAAACCCTGTCTGAAAAATTAGGGTAGGGAGACAAACAGATTAACAAATTGATCTCTCTCTCTCTCCCTCCCTCTCTCTCTCTCTCTCTCTCTCTCTATCTCTATCTCTGTCTCTCTGTCTCTCTGTCTCTCTCTCTGCGAGTGTGTTTGTGTGTTCAACCGAGGAGGCAATGGCAGATAAATGTCTGCCCCTCCTCTGTAAGCCAGGCCACCCCATTACTGCCTTTCCTTTTTCTTAGTTTGTTTGGTTTATTCCAAGTTAATTGTATCTGTTTCTTTATTTTCCTCCTCATTTCTTTAGTTGAGTCAGGGGTCTTTGCACATAAGCCCTGGAAATCAGTACCTGGATCAGGTCTGCAGCCTGCTCACAGAGTTCTACCCACCTTCACCTCTCAAGTGATGCAATTAAAGACATGCAGCACCACCCCTGGCTTCTTTTCACATGTACATTTACTTTAGTTCCAATGTTCATTCAGGTCTGAGAGAGGGGGGAGGGAAGGAGGGAAGAGAGACAGAGAGTGACAGAGAAACAGTTGACAGAGAGGGAGAATTGTAGGTTATTGTTCCATCTCTTCAATCACTGACTATTGGTCGCCATCTTGGCAACCATGCCCCGCAACCCTACCTTCGGTAAGATCAAGCATAATGGCGGCAACCATATAATTCCTGCTTAGTTGCACTGAACACTCCAGTCATCACTACCTGTGCAGAATTGTAAGGAGGCTTCTCTGATCTAGAGAGTAGTACCCTTGAATGAAATGAGGATCACAACAAGCATTATTTGTTTTGAAATATAAGATGTGGAAAGAACTATATGTGTGGATTTACAGACAGATAGACAGACAGAGAGGACAGGACAGGACAGGACAGGACAGGACAGGACAGGACAGGACAGGAGAAAAAAACAAGAACACAAACAAAAACTCAAAATGGAAGTCTGGTTCCAAATAGTCTCTGTCTGCACTGTCGCTCTAGTGTTGGTGGTCCAGGTTATAAAAGCTTATACATGGGTGGGTGCGGGAAATGCTGCTGGGTGTTCAGTTCAGGTCCAAGATTATTGTGGGTAACTAGACAACAAAGAAAGCAGTTAGACTGACTTCTACAGTGTTTGGTTTCTGAGTGTGTTATCACACAGAAGAACCTAACAGAATTTGTAATGAACTCTGGCAGTAACAGCAGAAACAACCAATGAGAAAGTGTCCTTATAATATTAGCAACTGCAGGGTTGGGAATTTAACTCAGTGGTAGAGCGCTTGCCTAGGAAGCGCAAGGCCCTGGGTTCGGTCCCCAGCTCCGAAAAAAAGAACCAAAAAAAATATATATATATATTAGCAACTGCAACAAAATGTTGCCTGCTTTAAATATTTTTTGGTGTGTTTGTTTGTTTGTTTGTTTGTTTGTTTGTTTCAAATCCCAGGGCCCGCCTGCATTCAACAGATCCAAACCCAGTTCTCAGAGGGGAAAATGGAGACAAGTCCGAAGTCACTGGCATTTAAGTCATCTGCCATTGACAGTCATAGGAGATGGGAATATCGTCCTTTCTCCAAGGAGACTCACCTCGATATGCATCAACCACATCTAAGGGCAGGCCTGGGTTAGAACGGGGTGGTGGATGGGGAGGAAGGATCTGGAAAGAGCTTTGCGATGGGAAACTATGATCAGAATGTTGGACAGAAAACAAAATTTTTACTTAAAAAAAAAAAGGCTCCCGATATCTATCCAAAAATGAAAGGAAATAAAAACCGACAGCAGAACTTTACTAACTGCAAATGTTCCATCTCCCTGTATCCAACCACTCCACTCCCAGATAGGTAGATGATAGTTTGCACTTCTGTCCCAGTTGGGCTATCGAGGTTAAGAAAAGGGGAAGCACCTCTGTGGTTATGTGATCCACACACGAAATAAAATAAAAGGAGTGGATAGACCTGCCTGGCATTTTAAGATGCTCAATTTCTTTGCA
>NC_046154.1:152915965-152955965 GCF_011064425.1 Rattus rattus | reverse complement strand
ACAGGGTTGGCTACATGACTCAGGCAGGAGGGCTCTCTGCAAAGGGCAAGTGCTGAGATGACTAAGAATCCCAGGACACTGAGAGCAGATGATCAGCCAAGAATTAAACTGAATGCTGAGGATAGGAACCTATGGGTGGGTCAATATATCCTGGAAGCACCCTCTGTAAGTACATATGGGAATAGCCGGGGACCCTGAGAAATATGACTGCAGGTGAAGGCACTAAAATATATGACAGAATCTTCAGACAAATTGAAAAGAAAGTCCACGGCTGACAGGGGCACAGGAGAAGTAAAGCAGACTAGACAACATATAGAGAGTATACCGAGAACAAAGGGTTAAAACATGCTCTTTAGTTACACAAACTAATTGTATATAGAAATAGACAAATTCCCTTCTGCTGAAACAAGAAACAAGAGCATGAATTCTATGACAGCATATTTTCCTATTACATTTACAATTAAATAAAAAGAATAGTGTTCTACAGAGACAAGGTCACAAAAATGAAAGCCAATGTTCCACACTAGTCCTCTCAGAAGGAAACTAGAGTAACAATGAACACATATTAACTCTGTACCCAAAATGCCTAGCATGGAAGTAATGAGCCAAAACACAGTAAGAAAATAAAAACACAATTGTATAAAGTAAACCAACACAAAAGTAGTATGCATTCTGACAAATCAGGACAAACTGGCAGACTATTAACCACTAAAAAAACAGCAAAAAGGTACTGTGATCAGCGAAAGGTTAAATTGATTTTTATTACATTTTAAGAAACACTGTTCAGTGTTAGGTGTTCAGCTTAGTGGTAAAGGGTTTGCCCTGGGTTTCATCCCTAGCCTGCAAACAAAGGAACCAACAAAAAGCCATTATTCTGAGCTGCAAGTGTCTAACTAATTGATTTAATAGTCATGCTTTCCTGACTTTGCACAGGCATGTAATAAAAACACATAGTCAGTAACAGAAAACAGTTGGGTGAGCTAGGTGATATTTTCCCAGTACATTAGTTATGAGTTCTTTCAAAGCTTTTAAAAAATGTCATTCCTATACTACTTAAATTGCTCTAAGATAAAGTTTTAAGGTATAGCATGCTTTCTTCAAAACAGTATGAATTTTTTGAGCCCCAACTTCATCATAAAAGTACAAAACCTGAGTAACATTTTACAAGTAAAGAAAAATAGGAGGAAACCCATCCAACAGAGAAACAGTCAAGATTCTCCCTGGAGTAGAGTGTTTGTATCCATGTACTTGATTATAAAAAATTAGCAACACAGGTATGGCTCGTTCTACACCAACTGCCACTAAGTACCATTTGGACATTCCATCACAATGTTCTCAAGAAGAAAGATTGCAAACAAACACAAAAAAGAATGAAATTTAATATCTTTTTTATCAGGCTGGAGAGCCGGTTTGGTGGTTAAGAGCTCTACTTCTCCAGTGCTCCCAAGTTCAATTCCCAGCAACCACATGGTGACTGACAACTATCTTTAGTGGGATCCAATGCCCTCTTCTGTCTGATGCTCTCTTCTGACATGCAGGCACACTTGCAAACAGAGTGCTCATGTACATAAATAAATCTTTAAAAACTAAAACCTTCTAATCAAGTTAATGTATCTACATCTAGAAGCTAGAAAAGGGTCACAGCAATATTAAAAATAATTCAGAAATGGTAAAGGGATATAAGGGAGTCATAAAATTCACTGGGCAAGATGGTGTATGCCTGGAATCCCAACACTCACAATGCTGAGGGTAGTGGATTGCCTTGTGTTCAAGGCTAGCCTAGACTACAGTCTGAGACCTTATATTAGAAAACAAAACAATTGGGGAGGAGATGGAGAGAGAGACAGAGAAACAGAGAGACATAGAGACATAGAGGGAGTGGGAGACAAAGACAGAGACAGAGAGAGACAGGGACAGAGAGAGACAGAGACACAGAGAGAGACCTCGATGTCATTTCTTGCACTGAGAACAAGCTACTGAAGAATGTGAATGTCTCCTACCAAACACTGAGATAATGCTAATGACAGAATGGGTTTCTTATTAAGATACCATGAAATGTAGATGGAAAAGTAAAGGAATGTATAGTGAATAAGAGAGAAATCAGACATTGGAAAGCCTAAATTTAGAAGACTATGTATGTTTAAGTCATAGGGGAAGGGATGAGATGATATGGGGGAGAGAATAATCGGAATAAACTGTATATGTGTATGAAAATGTTAACTAAGAGCAACCAATGAACAGAGAAAAGCAGCTTTAATTTACAATGAAATTGAGTTCCCATATGACACTATGTAACATTTTGTAAATTGATTATATTAATTATCTGCAATAAAAATCAATTGTTATTAAAGAGTGCTTGTGTTCATACAAATTTCAAATATTTTAGATTCTTTTTATTTATTTGCTTATTTAATGATTGATTTTTTTTTAATATAGGGTTTCGCTATGTAGATCAGGTTGACCTCAAAAAAGAGATCCACCTGCCTATGCCACCCAAGAGCTAGGATCAAAAGTGTATACTCACCCATGAAATTTACATTCTGAAAGTGATAATAAAATTACAGCTATCAACTTGGTACAATTACTGAACAGTGATCAACTGAATAGAAATATCAGAAACATATTTAAGGCATTAGGTTACAGTTGTCAAAAGAATCATGAGCAGCATATATAATTCAAATCATCCAGGAGACATATTTTGAAGAAAAAAACAAAGAAGTGGGTAAAGATAATTGAAATATTTTTCATCTATTAAATATTTTAAAATGCATTCGTTATGAAGGCTGTAAGTGATATACTTCACATTTTTGCTTATATACCATCTTCAATTTTATGTGCATTCTGCAAATATTGTCCATGTTTATTCAGGCTCTTAATATTTCCCCATGACTGATGACATTCGCAGAAATCAGATTGAGCAAACTGTATATGTTGACGTATAATAGAATTGGATTCTGACAGTATAGCATGAAAATATGTATATATAACTTCCCATATATGTGTATATACATATGTAAATAGCTAAAGAAAATGAGTATCACTATATCATTGTGGTAATATTTTCGTCAAAATCCTGAGAACGTTGAAATGGCATCAAATAGTGACCAGATTGCCAAAAAAAAAAAAAAAAAATCCACAAAGTAAAACTCTTATAAAGAATCTAACAATACTAGCAAAAGATACAAAAATATTAAAGTCTCAATGAAATACAAAGCCCAGATGAAATACTGTATAATATTTTTTGAACTCTAGAATACTGTATGTTTGTACAACTCTCAATAAAAGGCATGAATTTTGAAGAATTCAAAAGTAGTGCAGTATAATTATGCAGTGGTCATTACTGTTACATACTATTTTACATAACTGCATACACCCCCTTTCTTTTGTTCCGTGGTCTAGCGATGAATTTGGGTAGATTTATGGGGAACCATTGCATTGTAGACTTAAACTGGATTAATTTGGGGGATAGTAAGTCATATTTTGGTAAAGTTGCTTTAAAAATAAACCTTTGGATATTGGTACAGCAAGTAATTCTCCCTGAATGAAAAACCAGACAGTAGGAACCTAGACCACTGCTGTCCATGAGTAATTTCTAGATGATAGAAATATTCAATATCTGCTGTGTTTCTGGCTATGGATTCTGGCTGTCTGTTTGCCTCCTGGTTTGCCTGCTGTGACTAAAGAGGAAGATTTTAGTTCTAAGTTTAGTTTACCTCAAATAGCCATGTGTGACTAGTGGGTGCCAATTGTTCAGTGTAGCCACAGAAAACTGAAGCAGTGTAACCAAAGACTCACTTAGGAGTCAGTTGACCTCCTAGAAGTGACTTGGGAAAACGTTGGCAATGATAGCCTCTTGGGGAGCTTACCTTTACCAAAAGCAAACTGTGAATCCTTTACTCTTCTGCAATAGTCAGAATGTAACTGGTCTCACACCCACCCCAACCCTCACCAAAGACACTTGATAGGGAGCTTAATCCACTGTGTCCTTTAGATTTCAGTCTAGTAAGCACTTCCTTCAAAGTGGAGCAGACTGAGATTGCCCAGTCCTTTGCATGGCTCCAGGGACTTGGGCCTGACCAGGAGTGAGGAGGAAATGAAGAATGACATTGGACACACATACATGGGGAAGGCTGTTTCCATGGCCTGGAGAAAATGCAGCATCCCAGAAGCTCAGCATATTTATTATATAGTTGGCTAGGAAGCAGGGTTGTTGCACACAGCAGCAAGGAGGTAGGCATTAGGAACAGATAAACAAGGAGGGGAGGACTATGTATATGTAAATGACAAAGGGCAGATTTAGCTCTTCTCAGTAGGAGCAGTCTCTGCAGGGAGCAGTCTTCAGGCTGTAAATATCCAGATGGGGCCAGGGAGGAAGGTAGAGTAGACTTTTTCTGCACCCACTATCAACACCATCCTGAGAAGGATTTGCCATGTGTGTGAGCCTCAAGGGGCATAGGGGCCTTTGCCTTTTTCCCATGGATAAATGGCTTTGTGTCCTTGGCATGGACATGCTCATGCTTCCTGCACACATCCACTCAGGGCTTCCTCTGCTCCCACAGTGAGATCTCAAAAGAAAAACAGAAACCAAAAAACCAAAAAATGTGCAGTGAAGTGGTTAATTCTCTAAGGTGTACAGATCCAGGGTCCTGAATCTAGGAGTTCCTCACAGGCTACAGAAAATCCTGTAGACCTAAAATAAGCAAAAAAATTAAATACATTAAAAAAAAATACAAAAAAAAAAAACACCACCACCAACAACAAAAACAAAATACAAACAACAAAACAATAAAAAAAAAAAAGACCCATGCTCCCCCCCAAAAAATGAAAGGGAGAAAAAAATTCTTAAAGTTTTTCATAGAAAATTGTTTAAGCAAAACACACGGGAATTGTACATAAAAGCGTTAGTGTGCTGAGATGTGAGGCCCACTCACAGCATGCAGCGTTTGGAAGTCTCAGACAACTTAACAGAAGAAGACTCCTTATTATTCTTTGTGACCACTCTCCACATACTACTTACAGCTTAATACTAACCTTCATAATTGAGTTGGGGACAGTATTCACCAGATAAATGGTTTGTGTCCTTGGCATGGACATGCTCATGCTTCCTGCACACATCCACTCAGGGCTTCCTCTGCTCCCACAGTGAGATCTCAAAGAAAAAAACAGAAACCAAAAAACCAAAAAATGTGCAGTGAAGTGGTTAATTCTCTATGTGTACAGATCCAGGGTCCTGAATCTAGAGTTCCTCACAGGCTACAGAAAATCCTGTCGACCTAAAAGAAACAAATAAAAAAATAAATAAATAAACATTAAAAAAAATACAAAAAAAAAAACACAAAAAAACACCACCAACAACAACAAAAACAAAATACAAACAACAAAACAATCAAAAAAAAGACCCATGTTCCCCCCCAAAAAATGAAAGGGAGAAAAAAATTCTTAAAGTTTTTCATAGAAAATTGTTTAAGCAAAACACACGGGAATTGTACATAAAAGCGTTAGTGTGCTGAGATGTGAGGCCCACTCACAGCATGCAGCGTTTGGAAGTCTCAGACAACTTAACAGAAGAAGACTCCTTATTATTCTTTGTGACCACTCTCCACATACTACTTACAGCTTAATACTAAACTTCATAATTGAGTTGGGGACAGTATTCACCATAGCAGCTAATTGAAGCATTAGTGCACAAAGACACACACTCACACACACAAACACACAAACACACTCACACACATGCACACACATTCAAACACACACACACTCACTTACACATTCACACACACACACAACACACACACACACACACAAACACACAAACACACTCACACACATGCACACACATTCAAACACACACACACTCACATACACATTCACACACACACACACAACACACACACACACACACACACTCAGTAGCACACAGGAGAAATGTATATTCTATGAAGTTTCTTGGCATATTTTTATTTGTAAGCCTCAATGCTGGAGTATTCTTGGTTTTCCTTAGAAGGGGGGGGGGTTCAGGCTTCATTTTCCCGTTTTTGAAATGACAGATATCTGTGTGTTTAACTTACTCTGATGGCTATTCAGGCTGCCTCGGCCTATTTGACAGCATCCAGGTCACCTTGGTAAGGACAGTGGTTGTTCTTCTTATTGGCAACTGCTTTGCATCAGAAGAGTTTTTCTCATCCTTACCAATATTAGAAGTTTGGTGACACAAGCAGCTTGACAAACAGTAAAATTATTGTTATTTTGCCTTTCTGGAGGACATTAAAATTTACATGTTTTGGATATCGATTTTTTTTCTTAGCATTCAGTCCTGCTTTAGTGCTGTTCAAATGTGGCCATTCAGCCAGCATCCCTTTGCTCCAGGCACTCAGCACCCCATTCCAGTCACTGATCTTTTGCATACTTGGTCCCAGAGATGGACAGCAGAGGGACTTGACACACAGCATCCACACTGCTCCATTGCTTTGCTTTTTGTAAATTCTTTACAAAGGCTATTTCTTGATTTATAATTACTATGACCATGACTTGTCTTGATATTTCGAGATAGGATCTTATTACGTGGCCCAGGCTTACGTTGATTTCCCAATTGTCTGGACTTAGTCTTCCACCATTCCCTGATTCTCAGTTTATTATTAGAGGTAGTTTATGGCCCTATTTTCTAATCAAATGTTCTTCTGGCTTTATTACTTTGCCCTTTCCACAGACTTTTAATAATTATGCAAAGTAGATGGTATTTAATATTTAAATACTGATACATTAATTCATCAGTCCCCAAGACAAGTCTGAATTAAACACTCGTTTTCATCCTCACTGTGCAGATAAGGGAATTGAGTCACACACAGGTAAAATAACTTCTTCACAATTGAACATCTAACCGGTGTGAGAGCCAAGGTTTGAGTCCTGCTACAAAATAGATTGGCATATAATGGGTTGGTCTGGTCCTGCTGTATATTCAAATGCTAAATTCTGTACCCTAAGGTCTGGTTGCTCCAGGACAAGGAGATCCTCATGTATACCAGATTTTTGTTTGTTTGTTTGTTTGTTTGTTTGTTTGTTTTTGTCTCCCGAGTTATCCCTTACTGCTTAATAAAAATCCCTACGACATGGGCTGGGCAGAAGAGAGGGGACAGAGCAAAGTTTTCCAGGGTTTGGGGGCTCAGGCAGGGTCCACGAGGAGAAGGAAAGGACATGGGAGGAGAAGGAAAGTGACACAACCCCATAGGGTAGGTGGATCGTGAGTATATTTCCATAAGGGCCAGCCTGTTAGAACAGGTGAGGCCCAGGCAGGGCATGGCAAGCCATACCTCAGGGTTATTGACAGGGAAACAGGAAAAATAGCACAGAGGGTTGATGTCTGCCTAGTTCTAGTACTTTCAGGCTTATTATAAATCTAAAAGATTTGTGTCTTTTATTTGGGAACTAAATGATCTATGGTGGGGTAGAAACCCCCTAATATTATTTACTGTGGCAATGGCCACTCAATTATTGTGGTTTTAAATATAACACACATTGAATTTCACAGTTCAGATGAGAGGCTTTTTATATTTCCAATGTGACTGTGCACCTGAGGTCATGTCTAGATATAGAGAAGTAACATGGCAGAAATACCTAGAACATGTTAAGGTCACCACACCGACCAAATGAAAGCTATAAGCTATACAGACTATGATGGATGAGGAGAAGGCTTAGTACTCTCTAGGAGTCCCCTTCCCTAGACTTGGGATAATACTACCAGTAAGCTAAGACTATATTCCTCTTTCATTTGTCATGGAGCCAGTGGTAGACCCATATATATGATTTCTTTGCCTGCAGTGTTTTTTTTTTTCCCAAGCGCTGCCCTGTTTGAGGACTTTGAAATGGTAAGCACTGTCAGAGGAAGGCCAGCATATGAATTCTATGTAACTCTGCTCTGACAGCATATAGCACAATCCTATCAAGTACTGGAAGCCTTTCGAGAAAGATTAATAAACCTCTAGGATCAAAAGGAAGCAACCCGAGGGCCACATGGCTATAAATCAAGTCTGAAACCATAGCCCAGTATGGAAGTTCAGCCTTGGATCTTATGTCAAACAGCATTAGCATCCAAAAGAAAAACAAAACTGAAATGGCAAGGTGGCGGGGATATCTAAGTCATGTAGACAAATCCCAGTGCAAAGACATCTAGGAAAGACACATATCCACAAAGCTTTCACCAAGAATCCCTATTCTGTTCTACAACACTATATATACATACACAGAGTGAATCCTCATTCATGGTCAGTTATGGGGATTGATTCTCTGGGAACTTAACTTTGAGATAGAGATAGATGTATTTGACAAGTGCTCTTGGGGACCATGGCTGTGACAAAGAGGAGAGAAGGGGATTGGGCAGAGAGCACTCTGCCTCTATTGCAGTCAAAAGAGTATGCAGGCAGCCCTGTGTGGGCCTCAGGAGAGTGGCCTGACCCTGAAGTCTTAGCCTGAACTGGAACAAGCAGGAGGCCCAGCCTTAAATTTCCCATTGGCTAAGGACTAGGATCCTGGTCAGAGGACATAAGCTCAGGAGAGTTGAAGGCCCTTGGATCACATTCCCAGCAGCTGAGAGAACATGTGCCTCAGTCCTGATAACAGAGTGAGTTATACATGATAGTTTGTATTCCACTTCAGCTTTCACAGGCTATGTATGTAGAAGAAACACATGCTGCTCTCAATATAAACCTACAGAGAGAGGTCACTAGGTTATGGAGTTCTTCCCTATAATAAAAAGCATGGTGGAGTTATAAAACCAAGCATGGCCTTGCATACAACTCAGGAAAAGCCACTTATGACCACATAGAAAAAGCCTTGTCCTTGGAAGCTAGGAGCTCGGACTTGATCAAGAATGTTTTCCACATTAGAATGAAGAATTTTGATCTGGCATCAACATAGGTACAACCTGCCCCCACATACACATCCACATTCAAACAGACACATAACCCATCCCACATGCATACACACACACAAATAAATAAGTCTAAAAACAAGGAGGAGGGTGATTGAGGACACCTGACTGACCTCTGATCTTTACACACATATGTACATCCACATATGAAGAAGAATGCACACATACATCATACCACACATATTCATTAAAATAATCTTACAGCTTTTGTTCCCTTGCAGTGGGTTACAGGCTGAGTTCACCAAAAAGATTAAGCTCATTCTCTTCATTGCAATGTGCAAACCTGGGTATGTTGGCTGGCAAAACAAGGTTCTCTTGTAAACTTTCAGAGGGAAAGCAGGACTCATAGATGATCTATACTCACCAGTCTAATGTTGGAACCATAGCTGAGCTCACTACTAATCAGCAAACTGAAGAATTTAAACATCCTGATCAAAGCAGGCAAGATGGCTCAGTGTCTAGGGGCTTTCAGCGAAGTCTGGTATCCAGACATCAATCCCTGGACCCACACACAGGAAAGAGTGAACCAACCAACTCTTCTAACCTGCACATTCAGATGACATGTAACACATGTGTACATATGATGTGCACATACATATGTATATATGGGCATATATATATATATATATATACAGATAACATGTTACACACACATACACATACTCACATTCAGAGCATATATAACACATATGTACACGTTCAGCTCTATAAAATTTTTGAGGACCAAAACAATTGGATTTAATTCAAGAAAATAAAAAAGAATAAAATAAAATTTAGAGACTTCTAAATCACACCAGAATGTACAAATTACAAAACAAAGTTCTCCCTTTGTGGCCAATGGAATATTTTCATTGACCTTTTTGGTCATGACAAAAAATTGAAACCCCCAGAAAAGTGACAATATGAATAACTACCTAGTGTGTTTTCCTGCATATTCTGACCTGGAGTGAGGCAAGCCAACCTCATTTCCTCCCAGCAGAGGATGTTGTCAACCTGTTCTGAGGTTACTGTAACCCTAGGTCCCCACTGTCATTTTCACCCAGGTAAAAGTGAGATTGACAACGGTTCGCTGAATCAGAACAGTTCATCGAAGCTAGGTGCTTAACTGAGAAAGTACCTGCAATGAGATTGTTCATGTTCCCTTCAAAAGAGGGTGCTTAGGAGTTGACAGGCAAAGTGATAACTCACCACCTTATTAAAAAACAACTAGCCAGTCACCCCTTGTCACTAAAGCATTTATAAAGCACAAAACATAGCCTCTCGTTCCACTCTTCTGACTCAGGTACCTCCAGAGATCACCTCTAAACAGCGTTGCCTTGAAAAACACAAAAAGCAGGGTGTTGTGGCATAGCTACACTCCTGTTTTGTTGGGTTATAAACCACATTTATCTGCATTTTTCAATAGTCTTCATTTTGGGAGATATCTCTGCACACATAAAAGATATGCTATAAATAGACTCACCCTGTGGGTTCCTCTGAATTAAACAGTCTCTCTACAGCTACACATAGAGAAAAAGTTTCAGTACCTTACTGTTTTCTACCAGGAAAATACTTCGTGTTATTGGAGTAAAATAGACCTGTAATCACCTCTATTGAAGAGTCTGCCACTGTAGCTTTATGAGTAAATGTTCCTAACACTGTTTCACTTTTGAATATGAAAAGAGAAACAATGTGTAAGTGTCCATGATTAGAACACCAGTGCCTGACATTAGTAGAAGTCTGTGTCTGTCACCCCAGCTCAAGGCTACCTACCTCCTTCTCGGAAACATTTCTAGACAGTTTTCTACTATGACTCTCCCTGTGGGAAGTTCAATGACAACTTCCTGTTGTTCCCTGCATCTAGGCTCTCAATTATACCTGTCTTCTCTGTGAAGTTGGAACCAATCAGAGCTGAGAATCTTAGCATGCTCTTCATCAATAAAATGAACATCAATCAAACTTCCCTCAAATGATTACTGAAAGGCTTAGTGGGCTAACTGAGCCAAAGTATTTATCACAGGGCTGGCCTCTTAGGCTGTCTAAACTGGAGAGTTATCACTAAAGTATTAAAACTGTGTTATAAAACCTAAGTTGTGGTGTCTGTGTGTGTGTGTATGTGTATGGTGTGTGTGTGTGTATGTGTGTGTGTGTGTGTGTTGTGACATAGATCATACATATATGCATACATGAACATGTTAAGGATGAGGTGACACAGTACCTATAACTGTTTCTTGCTTCCTTGTACTGAGTTTAGACCAGGCATCCAGACAAGTGCTCTACCACGATTACACTCCCAGCATCTTACTTTTTTTTTTTTTTCTTCTTTTTTCTTTTTTCTAGTTTTCGGAGCTGGGGACCGAACCCAGGGCCTTGCCCTTCCTAGGCAAGTGCTCTACCACTGAGCTAAATCACCAACCCCCTTAGTTCTAAATGGTTCATAGAAAAATATATATTAAAAAAATCACAAAATTAACAACTGGTAAATGGGATGAAACTGAAATAGTATTTGATTCTAATTTCTCACTTATTTGAATGTTTAAAACAAAACCGTAGGGAAGAGGTAAACAAGCTTATATGGTTTCCTGCTTAAGTGCTAAACAGAACTTCTTTGTGCACACCCAGATTTTCATCTTTCTTCTGAGGATTCAAACACAGACACACCCAACTTGAGTGAGAACAGGACAGCTTGTCACCATGGTAGCACTCTCACAGGTAGCTTGCAAGGTTTTCCATTTTACTCAGGACTTCCTGCTCTTCAAACTTAAACTCCACCCCCACCCTCTTCAAAGTTGCCTCTCCCCTGAACCCCTGCCTCTGGCTCTGGCTTGCCTGGATGCTGTTTTGTGATTATGCTGATGAGAAATATTTGAATGCAGCAATGGAATGCATAGTTTTCGTAAAATACAAATTGCAGTCTGCCCTGAAGCACATGAAGAAAACACAAGTCAAATTTCTCTTCACCTCAGGATCTGCTTTCTCAAGACATCCCCATTTGATCATTTGATGTCTTTTAAAAATGGTTTTCCATCCACATTCAACAAGCTTTATTTCTTTTTTGTGCATTTTAAAAGCACATTTTTTTTAATCTTTTAAAGATTTATTTTAAGGGCATGTGCATGCTTGGTGCATGTGTAAGTGTGTATGCACTCACATGTCCACACGTGCACTCATTGGTCCCTGAGAAGGTAAATCAAGGGTGGTAGATTCCGTGGAACTGGAGTTACAGCCAGTTGTGAGCCACCAACATGTGTGCTGGGAATTGAAATCAGGTCCTCTTCCATAACAATACGTACTCTTCATGACTGAGCCATCTCTCCAACCCCATATTCTCTGATCTTGCTGCATTGGATGGGACTTCTCCAACAATGAAAAAAATTAGTTGAGAAAAATCCTTAAATTACTCCTGGTTCCCCCTTAAACTTTGTTTCCATTTATTTACTGATTGGTTGATTGATTGATTGTGCAGATACACATCACAGGTCATGGGAAGTCAGATGGTCAATCTTGGCAGCATGTGCTGCCAACAACCACCCCATTTTCTTTTCCCCTTAGAAATCACATTCTCAGAATTAAGTCCTGTGTCTTTGGACAGTCCTTGCCAAGATGAGCTCTCATCGCTGCATTTTATCCTCAGTTAGATTTTCTTAATTCCTTAAAGTGAGGACTCTCCCTTCTGTTATATTTTTTGATGACTTAGTCACTGCATTTTTACTGTTTGTGCTTATTGGATGAAAGGGTTAATTAAAAATTACCTTTTCCAGGAAATGGATTCAATTTTTCTGCAGATCAGTCTGGGTGTGCTAGAAGTCCTCGTGATTGTTCTGGAATCATTGCTGTTGGAGGCCAATGCCACAAATAGAATGTTCTTACTCACACAGCTTTGGGAACGGTAGGCTTGCTGTGGCTGATGATTCGACAAGTGCTTTACTATAGATTTCCCAATTGAAGATGCACCTGAGAAGCAGGCACCATCCCTGTAGGCTTAAATGACTTCTCGCCACCTAGGAACAGGTCCCATCTTAAATTACTACCTGAGCCAAGTGCATATTCATTTATACAGTTGAAGGCCAGAGTTCACATAAGCCACGTCTTTAGGAAAGACCTACTGAGGCCATGCTAGGCCATAATGAATTTTCCTCAGGGACCCGTAAAGTATTGATTGCCGAATATGTTCATGCAACATTTAATGGTTACTCTGTACCAATCCCTATGGTATTGGTGACAATAAAATCATGAAGGCTACAACCCTTCCTGGCAAAGAATTTATATTCATGGCTTATGTTTGTGAATGATTTAAAAATTTAATTTCAATAACCTCTATTTTTATTGCATATCATTTTACAATGTGCTTACATTTTCAATGTCCTTATATCCTGACAAATCCAACCAGGCCTGAAGATGTAAGTTAAAGGCACATTAATCCAGATGCTGATCAGCGTAGCCTGTCTTTCCTTCTTCGGGGGTTCTTCTTTTCCCACCCATTAATCCCTGTTTCAACCCCTAACACTAGAAAGGAGAGAAACACGGAGAGAGGAGAGAGAGAAATTAGGAAACTCTCTGCATCTAAATTGTTTCTTTTTGTTTCTTCTTGACCATGCTACTAACAAACTTCAACCAACCTCATTAAATGACCAACAGCCACCCTCCCCGCCTAAAGGAGCTCTAGCATTTCTATACCCTCTGAAAACTTCCTAGAATTCCAAACATTACACAATTGTAGAAACTATCTACAGCAGGCAAAACCTTGCCTCTGCTAGAGCATGAGGCAAATCATAGTCAGCTGCTGTGGACAGTCCAAAGAGGTTCCACATCCCCACAACTGGAATTAAAATAGAAACATAGTCTTATAATATTCCTGTTTTTAAAAAAGAAAACAAAACTGTCACTACAGATCACCATATCTTATACAGCAGTCTACTGTAGAATATCAGTTGCTTATCCTGGTGGTGCCACGGGTGACTGTGAGCTGCCCCTGCCAACTGCCCAGCACTGGGAGAGAAGAGAGAAGAGCTCTGGGAGAGAAGAGTTCATGTTATGAGTCAGAGAAAATATCATCAGGAATCAAAGTTCAAAGCACAAGATGTATGGAGATCATTTCATTTCTGCTTTGTCTTGTTGAAATGATATACCGTGAACTATCTGAGGTTATTGTCAAGTGTTCACAACTGAAAGGCACAAAGCAACAGTAAATTTTACCTTGCTAAAATGCATTGAACCAGTCATAATGGAAGTGAGTCTTTCTAAAGAGCTTCCACAGTATGTCTGTTCTGTTTCCTTTATTCCTACAAAAGATAAATGCCGTGACTTTATTAAATAGAGTGTGCTCAGGGTAAGATAAGTAACCCGTAACCCTTGGCTCACTGTGATTCACACAATCCAATGAATTAGGCAGTGCCAGCCATGAAAACTGAATGCATAGCCCCCAGGTTACTGTGAATGGAACCAAGTAATATAACCTGAGTAAACTGATGGTTGCAAATTTTATAAGGACCTGAAGGCCCACTCCTACTTCTTTATAACAGTCTTGTGAATTGCTCTCACCTAAACATCAAAAGGTCGGGATCCACTGGACTGAAGAAAATGCAACCTGGTTTGTTTATCCAATGCTTCAGGAACAAAACTCTACAAGATTCCCAAGGTGGGTTTGGTGTTCATTAACTGGTTGCTCTTAGCCACCTTGTTCTCCGAAGCCCAGTGGTTTAGGATGCGGTAGGGTAGAACATGAGCTGCATGTTACTTAAACATTATCTCAGAGGTTGTGCAGTTGACAACTGGGAATCTGTAGGGCAACCCATCAGGCTGATTTCTTCTCCAGGAAGGCGTGGTTTGGCTCTTAGTGTTAGCTGAGGACCAGCCAGATTTTCAAGATGATTTTTCAACTCTTAAAGTGACCTGATGTGTACATCTAGGAAAGACCTCACAGCAAGACTTAGATGAATATCTGGGTATTATAGCTTACCCAAGTCAACAGATAAAATATACTGGATACAGCTACTTCAGGAACTGTGAGCTAAAACAAACCCTTCCTCCTCTAAGCTGCTTTCACCAGTCTATTTTATAATAGAACAGGTATAAAACTAAAGCAATGAGTTTTAACCAGCTTACATCTTATTTAATTTAATCAGGTTAAAATCTTACATATGATGTCAAAGGACATCATAAAGAAAGTAAAAAGATAATTGAAGGATAATATGCCTAAATTAAACATCTGGTAAGAAAATTGCATTCAGAATGTGTAAAGAATACATACCCCTTGATTTGACAAGATAACCCCGTTTTAAAATAGAAACTACCATATGAAAATATGATCAACATTATTATTCATCAAGGAGAGGTAAATCAAAATCACAGTGAGATACGATCTCATCCCTGCCAAGGTGGGTGAGATAGAAACACAGACAATAACTGGTATTGGCAAGGATGTGGAGAAATAAAGTCCCATGAATTCCTCAGAGATCCGTAAAGCAGAACAGTGTCTTTGGAAAATGGTTTTTCCAATCTCCAAAACATCGAAATATAAGTTCACCCTGCAAATCACTTCCCCAAATAAAAACCACACACACACACACACACACACACACACAACTTATAAAAGTTTTTACTTACCATACTTCATAATAGCTAACCAATGGAATCAGCCCAAAGGTTCGAAAGGTGAATGATAAAATGTGGTATACATGCAGTGTGGTAATAAGGAATGAAGTATAAACTATACCATGGAAGGACATTAACATGTCTGTGCTAAGATGCTGTCACAGCAGTCACATGGTATTTGATTGCATTTACATGAGAAATCCATGATGAAAAGATCTTTAAAGACCAGAAGTGGGTTGGTATATCAGGGGCTGTAGGGATGTGGACTGATACTGCTAAGAGGTATGGGCTTTCTTTGGGAAAGATGAAAGGCTTTGAAATCAGTATTGAGCACATGGCTATGAAAGAACTAATACCCACTGAATGGCTTATAAGAACAAATTTTGTAGACATGAATTATGACTCAAATCTGTTTGGGAAAAAATGAATTCTGCATCCTGCCGCAGTTTTATTTTTGTGATGGTTTTCAAAAACATCAGAAATGCACCAAATTTGAGATTTAAAGTTATTTATCTTTTCTTGAGACACATCTGCTCCTAACAGTTCCCCTTTGGTTGATTGAACGAAGACTTTGAACATCTCTACCTCCAGGCGAGGCAATACTTTGTGGCTAGGCCGACACTGGACAAAACTGCCTGTTTCATCTCCAGACTGATACTATCCAGAAAAGGACAAATTATGCAGAGGAGTTGACTGATAAGCCCTGCTGACAAGATGGGGTGATCAGCCCTTTCAAATCTGCATTTCAACAGTCGGTCAGTCGATTTTGGGCCAGAAGGCTGAAGACTTGAGCTCACATGTTGCGAACAGGGGCCTGTGCTAGTGGAGATTTGTCTCTACAACCTCTCAGTTGTGGAAGCCGTGTGAGGCTTCCTATGTGTATAGCTATTTGGTCGTTCTGAGATTTCTGACAGGGTTGAAGACCTACTATAGACTCATAGCCTGTCAGGCTGTTTAACTCTGAATATGGATACTTTATTGGATGGTTACCAGATAGTATACAAGCTATCCAAGATATAATATAGATTGTAAGCCTTTCTGAAGCTAGAATGGAAAACCAAAAGTTCTGTTAAACTGAAAGAGTGTATATGTATATGTGTGTGTGCATATGTTTGTGTGTGTGTCTGTATATATGTATATATATATGTATATATATATTGCAACCAAAAGTAGATAAGATTGATGAGGCTACGGAGTGCATGAGGACAGGAGCCTGCTATAGCGATCTACTGGGAGGCACACACAAATCATGTCAATTACAGAGGCGAATGCTAGCAATAAATCTTTGAGCTGAGAACTGGACCCAATATGGAGGAATTAGAGAAAGGGTTAAAAGAGCTGAAGGAACTTGCAACCCCATAAGAACAACAATGCCAACCTACCAGAGCTCCCAGGGACTAAACCACTACCCAAGGACTATACATGTACCGACCCATGATCCAAATGCTTATGTAGTAAAGCATGGTCTTATTGGGCACAAATAGAAGGAGAAATGATTGATCTTGTTTAGGTTGGACCCTCAGTGTAGGGGAATGTCAGAGGTAGGGAAAGGGGGTAAATGGGAAGGGAACACGTTATAGAAGAAGGGGAGTGCCTGGTATAAAGGGGAGTTATTTCTGGGAAAACAGGAAAGTGAATGAAATTGAATAACATTTGAAATGGAAATGAAAAAATATCCAAGAACAAAACAAAACAAAACAACAAAATAAAACAAAAAACAAAAAACAAAAATCTCATTTACAGCTTAAAAAAAAAAAGCCACAATCATGAAACACAGAATACTATTCCTTTGGATTTCTTCAAATAATTTCGGGATCCAGTTCAGATCTGGGTCCAGGCTGGACCAATTAGGTTCCTGCCTATGTATCTGGAGGCACTGTCCAGTTTCCTCTTGGGCCAGGGATGTGGGCAGAGGTGGGCAGAAGTGGCGTTCTGTCCTGTGGTAAGGATCGTCCAAATTTCTGGGTGCTCTGCTCTCTCCAAAACAAAATTTGGGTGCTGGCTTCCTGATTGCTTTTAATCTCCCTTATCCCATGTTTTTATTTCCTGGGAAATATTACAGAAAACCTGATGTATATCCCATTAATTTATTCAACACTGTCATCCACAAAAGAGCATAATTAAGTGGTACCTAAATATTTGACAACAAGGATACACCATGGGTAATTTTTGCATGATGAACATGGTATTCACAGAGTTGGAAACACAGTCTACAGAGAAATAATAATCGCCTTTGTATCTCAGTCTGACTGAGAAGTAATTATGATGCCCAGTTCCCATGAGAATGCAGAGATCCATCCCTCCCTGACAGCTGTGGGACTTCAGATGGTGACACCACACCTCAATAAAGGAGGTTCTTAAGAGTGAAGAGTTTGAGATCACTGTTTTATTTAAGAGAATACATCCAATTTACTCAATTGTAACCAGATGCACATAGGAAATGTATACAGTCTATATCCTTATCAAAATAGCGAATCAACTGCAAGAATAAAACAAAAACAAATAAATAACAAACTTTCAAATGAATACAAGAAAAACCAAAGAACCAAAATAATCAAAACTCAAACCAAAATTCTAAACAGAGGAATCGTGCTTAACATTCTTTTGCTGCTCATTTTGCAGAACAGACTTATAGCCTGTGGTTGACCTTGGAACATACTAGACAAGCAGTTACTGATGGTAATAATCTTTTCAAGCGGAATGTAAGGAGGTCTCTTCTGTTGGAGTGGGGTATGAAGGACAAGGCCATCCAATACCGAGTATAAAGTACATTACAGTCTTGGTCTCAACGTCTTTCCAATGTTCTGGACTGATCTCCTTGAAACTCTTCTGGATGACCCATCAGGACAAGTACAAAATTGGATGGGTAGACTCTTCCTAGATGCCCACCATCTCTTAATTGATGTGCATCAGCTCTTCTCAGAGTCCCTCCAAATGTGCACTCTTTCTGGGGAGAGGTGAGATGAAAGTATAGTCTATTCAGTCCAAAGAAATCAAACTAAAGGAGGAAAATGCAGGCCACTATTGCGATGGACACTGCAGATGAGATGCAGTGGTGGTGATTTGCTGTGCACACTCAGTTCTCCTCCTGTAGCTCTTCTCTCCAAGGGAGAACTTGTCCTGGTCTGTACCATGTTTGACTTTCTGCTGGAGAATTCCAGACCTAGCAGAGCAAGGGAAAAAGGGGTTACTGAGGGATTGTCGATTCAGCTCTCCCTAAAACAGCAGCTCTATTCAGTTGGACAATCCAGCATGACCTGCCAGCTGAGGTCATTCCCTGCATCCCCAAGTGTCATAGAGTACCTGGGCCTGGATTTATATCTCAGCTTTTAAAAACTGCTAGAAACTGGACTGTGAACTACACACTGTACTAGTATTAAAAGAAAAATTAGCATATTTTTCAAAGGTCCAGGTATATTATGTTGAATAATAACATTGTAACTTTGTCTGAACCTGAGTTCAAGAGAGATATGACCAACCTAGAATACAGTTTGGATGCGTTAGAGAGAACCTGACCAGAATTGAAGTGAAGGTTACGATTATTTTGGCAGTGAAGGAACCTGCGTAGGCTCCATTTGTAACCGCTCTATCTGCAAATACACAGAAAAACCATCTCACATCAAATCCATGGGCACTGCATAGATCCTGTTATTACTGAGAATGTTCTCCATGCATATCTTCCAAGCATACACATGGAACATTAAAGGTGATTGTGATGTAGAAACATAACAGCACCCCTGTAAGACTATGGTTATTGTAATGCAATTTGTGAGAGGACAGAAGAGAAAATGTCCTCAGATCTTATCAGAGAGTTAACAGGAAGAAAGAAGTACAAAATACAAAGAAATCCTGAGGATTATACATATTGTGTCATGGACAAAATTCACATAAACTGTACCAGAACAATACTCTGGGTAGTTCTTTAGGTGACTGATGGTGAAAACCTTGTCAGTGGTCAGCCATCCAAAAAGGATAGTTATATAGGGACAGGAAATCCAATTGGCTTCTGCCAGTCTGTGTTCCTACCTGATCTCAAAAATATCACAATGCTTCTACAATGTTCCTCCCAAGCCACTTTCCTGGGTGATCAGTTCTTTCTGCTTCAGAATGTCCTGCATTCTTTCCTCTAATCCTTCCTTATCCTGGTCATCAGATGAGTGTACTGTCAATGGAAGTATGCATGCATGTGTGCACACACCAACACATGCACAGACACACTAATACCAACTCTCAAACACACAAGATATTTGTGTTCACACAATATAAGCAGAGTACAATGCAGACAAGTGTTTACTTTCCCAGTTAATATTTAATGTAATGATTCCCCAGGATACTCTGGAAGCATAAAAACAAATGTTGAGTGGGATATGTACATAGTGGCCGTAGCCTATACACAGCTCAGTCAGTGATGTATTGTCATCTCATAAAATGACATAGAATTCAGGTTCTTGCATATTGCCCAATCTGGCTTATCAAGTTCCCAAGGCTGTGTAGAACAGTTTGTTTCCCAGCAAAGAATCATATATTGGTGGTGGACTAGATTTTTGTTCTTGTTCACTGTTTCAGACTTTCCCCAAAGTGTGCAGCTTCTTCTAATAGGAGCTCTCATTACCACAGCCTGACTGACTTCATGCCCAAAGCTATGCCCCCAGAATCATAGGAAATCTCCATAACCAGGATCCATATGAACAATTTTTCTACCTATAATGTGATTGTGTCACAGATATTTGGGTTAAGTAAGTAAATGCTTACATGGATTTTCTCACACTGAATCATAATCCATTGAAGGGCTCCAACCTATGTTGCATTTTCCCTCCTTGGCTGATGGACATCTGGAGAGTTTCTCCTTCAGGGCTACACTGGGGATCGCTACAACCCTGATGTGCCCTAGTTGCAATGGCAACACCTCCTCCTTGTCGTGGAATCTCTGTGTCAACTAAAACTTCTGTTCCACTTTATGAACATGGCTTCTCATAGGCCTACCTGTTCTTACACTCCCAGACCCATCTGAAGGTCCTCATTTCTCCTAACCCCATTGAGGCTGAACTTTACTCAGAAAAAAATGATTTTGATTAATAGCACTTGCAGAATGCTACACAGATAACATAGGGGAGTGCTTTAGATTATTTGTGCACCTAAAGGGGCTTCTGAAACTGCCCTGTTCTTGTACCACAGCATAGCTATGGGACTTTTGCTGGATGACGATACAACTCCAATCAACTCAAATTCTCAATGAATAAAATCTAAGCCAAACTCCCAGTTGAAGTTGTAACTGTGCCAAGATAGCTGGAAAGAAATGGTAACAGGCAATGTGGAAACCAACCTTGGAGAAGACACAGTGAGTGACATAAACTTCCAGTCACCTTTCACAATTAATGAAGAAGAGAGAAGGAACATAAACTCATGGACTTTATAGAGAAGCCTTGCCCTTACCTCCCTGCACTCCATTCCTTTGATGTGCTCCAAAGGATTTCAATGCAGATCAGTAGTTTTGCCCCTAATCACTTGAAAATCTAAATTTACAGGTGTTTTTGTGCCATTTCGGGGGGGTTGCTTTCTAAAGGACTTTATTGTCTTACTTCTATACCATAATAAAAAGGGACCTGCAAGCTCCAGGACTCTACCATTTGTTAACACTGTGAAATACAACTCACTTGAACATATTTTTCACCCACCCCCAGACTTCACAAGATAAACATGTTACAATTTTTTGAAAACTGAATAAATTACTAACTTAAGGGTCCTTTTGCTGTACAGAGCTAGATGGAGATGTCAAATGATTAGGTAGCTGCATTTCATGTTTCATGGATGTAAAGTGAACACTTAAGAGTACTTTTCTCATAAAAGTACTCTAATAAAAGTGGAAATAGAGGGAAACACAGGTTCACTACTGCACAAACACACAAACTCGAACAGACAAACACACACACACATTCACACACTTACACACACACACAAACACACACACACAAACACACACACACACGCACACACACTGACAAATGAAAACTTTGCTTTTATGCAGCATATTTCCTGTTGAGTGAGGAATTAGTGGGAGCTACGCTGTGTACAAGTCTTTTAGACTCAAGCAGGCTGTGCTGCCCTGGCCTGTACTCATTTCCACTTCAGGAAACCTTTCTATGCAGATACTTGGCTGGTCCTACAAGTAAGTTACATGTTCTGCACAGATAGCCTAAATAACACAACATCAACTTCCCAAGAGAGAGATTTCTAGGAAAAGATTCCATCGAGCTCTATGTTGACTCTTCATAGGCCCCTCACTAAAACTACCCTGTTTCCTTCATAGAAGACTTTGGAAACATCAGAAGAAGACAGTGACTCATGGTCAGTTACCAGGAACTTTTCATCACATTAGAGTTCAGGTGATATTAAAACAACCTCAATGGCAGTCAGAAAAAGGCTAGAGAAATAACATACACTGACTTTTCTGAAATGCAGCACTGTGTAAAATATTGAGAGGGAATCTATCCTGAAAGAATGCCATGCCCATGTTATAGTCAGCAAAGCAATGTCAGCAGAGGGATGCACTACAGGATTCCATGCATGATCATGGTGAAGCCAATGAGACAAACCAGAATCTTCCAGGGGGATACCTCTATGCAGGTAAAGTGAAGGAATCTAATCCATATTTTTAAAATAGCTGGATGGTTTAAGGATGTGTTGAGACAAATAAGAGAAGGGACTCCTCCTGGAACAAGACAAGTGGTGCAAAGACTGCTTTCCGGCACAAAACAGAAAGCTTCATGTTTGTGGAGAGATCTAGCTCAAATGACTAAGGTAGAGAATGACTGGACAAAGTCACATGTCATTAACTGGCCTCCCCACATGCCCCTGAAGATGCAGGTCCTCACAGCAATGCACCTTTCTTAGTGAGAATTGGGGGTATATATGAATAACTTTGTTCTTGAAGTCACAACTCTCATGCCAACCCTCAGCCTTTGAGAAACCTTTTCCACATCCTTGCTCTTCTAACCAGCTTCAGGTTGTAAGGCCCAGAGAGGAACTCTCCAGGAGCCCTCAAATGAAATAGGAATGACATGCTGCTACTCATACGCTGTCAGTTATCCAAGACCTATGAAGCATGAAGGCACCATCTTCATATACAGGGACAAAGGGGGAGGAAGAACAAAAGCCACCAAAAATCACAATAAAAACCATCTCTTTGGCATTTCCACCATTCTCTCCTCCTTACAAACTACTTAATTCCTGGATTCTCACACGATCTCTGTTAAGAAAATGAGCTCTGGGCTTTTTCTTCATCCCTCAAAGCCCTGTGCAAGTCTAAAGAGAAGCTCCCACATAGCACCCTCCACACATAATGACATGTAGTGTTGTGATGTGTGATCAACCTATCTTCCTAATAAACTGCAGATTCTGGAAGAGCAGGAGCATTTGCTTTACAAACATGCAGTTTCTTGAAAAAGGGCTATCTCCACAGAAAGCCTTGTAAATTTTCACATAAATGAACACTTGGATGCGACCTAGGTCAGGACATGGAACAGTCAATAGACAGTTACATTGGTTTGTCAATGTTTATGGTGAACACGAGGACAACCTGACCCTGAGGCCTAACCCTACCTGCTGTTGCTTGGCTCTGGGGTCACAGATGTTCATTCTGGACTCTTCACAGAGCCTCTTTGCCTCCACATAGGATGCTGGCAGTTCAGTCTGCTCCACCAGCAGTTCTCTCTTCTCATTCAGCAAAATCTTTATATGGTTCTTCAATTGAGTTTGTTCACACAGGAGCTGGGAGTGCCTGATGCTGAACCAGAAACAAAACATGGTAAATCCCAGCCAGCTTCTATTTGCCTATCACTCTTGCCAGTACAATCATTACTTCAAGGGTCCTCATCCCCAGATATCCCCAGAATAACAGTATACAAGTTAGCACCAATTACAGGAGGTCAAGTCCAGAATCCACATTCCACATGAATCAAAGTACTTCTGAAAATCCTGACACTAAGAGAGTTTATATGAATCAAGGAAGAAGAAATGGTCCATGTGGGTGCTTATGTGTCCATGGTATGCTAAAACCATCTTCACATAGTGGGGAAATCACCTCTGAGGGGTAATTGAAGACCCAATAGCTATACAATCTTTCCATGTGTTTCTCATGGATCACAGATCTTTAAATCTCCCGTCAGAGACCTAGAGGTTCACAGTTGATTGATATTCCCATCATGGTGCGAACCTCTTCTATGTAGAGGATAATTAATGAGGAAAACAACAATTGGAGGGTCTTCTACACCCTTCACATGTAGGACAACTGAGTCCAAGAGCTACAAATCTAAGACCCTTGCCAGGAAGCAGGCTTATTGTTAAGAGTCAGACACTACAGAACCAGAGCCCTGACTTTTGTTCAAAGGCATACAGGACAGAAGCATTCCCTGCCTAGTGCTGGGCTTTCATCTCTGTCAGTGACTCACCGGTAGGAACTGTTCACTCGTATGAGCTCCTTGTACCTCTCCATGGCATCACTTATTGAGTTGGTCATCATTTGCATAGCCATCATTCTCATCGCATGTTCAGATTGAAGTATTGGCAATTCAACATCCAGCCTGGGTTAGGGCATGGCCCAAGGAACAAATAACCATTTGAACCCATGATTTCAGAATTAGGTGAAATGTAAAAAAAAATCCAATAAAAAATTCAAATTTAAGAAATGAGGGGGAGGGAAGAATGCGGCAAACACAAAGACTGGAGTAAAAACACAATAGTGAGACTCAAACAACAATTCTTTCAAGGAAATATTTCTACGCAAATCAGCAAACATTTATTTTGAAATAAGGACTCTTTAAAAGGCTGTGGAGATATGGTTCTGCAAAGACCCCTCTGTACTACAGTGGGTGGAGCCTGTGAAATGCCTGTTTGGGAATAACAAATGTCCAGAATTTATTACCACAATCACCATTTCTAGGTCACAATAAACGGTCCCTGATAGCTAAAAAGAAAAGTAAAGTCAAAAAATAAATGAAGTTCAAATCAGGCAAAAAAAGATTACCTGAAATCAGACTATTGACTTGATTACTTAAAGCCAATTTATGGCACATACTTGCTCCTTTGAACTGTGTCCTATTTGTGCTGATTAAACTTATTGTCCTGAGCACAGGACAACAGAGCCAGGTTACCATTTCCAAGGAGCTGACTTTCAAGAGTTCGCCAGGTAAGCATGAAGGCATTGGGTAGTTCTGTAAGAAGTTTCCTCCAGGCTGTGTCACAGCCTTGAGTCCAACAGATAATTATGATGAGATTTCTTTTGTTTTGAAAACAGGGATTCTCAAACCTTGTTTCCTATTCTTACCTGAATTCCCAGAGGGCATAACTACTTTGTCAGGGAAGAGTATTTGTAACCCCTCCTTCCCTCCAGGGAGTCCTATCTACCACCAAAGTAAATAGAAGGTGCAAAGTACCCTGTTGATCCATGTGGGCTTCCACACTATCATGACCTGCAAACTGTCCATCAGACAGATCCTTAGATCTCATCAAACTCCCCATGCTCCCTGACCGTAAGCATAAAACCCACAAATACTTTCACATACATATATACCATCCCATATACAAACAAAATTAGGATGCCAATTACATCAATGGAGGTGCCATAGAATCTGTGTATAATGAACAAAATCAGAGTAAAAGAGTGATGGCATGCAGGCATTTCATTCCCTCACTTAGATGCATCAAGTGTGACCAGGTCCTTCCACCTGTTGACAGAATCTACCTTAATACAAGGAGCTCAGGGACAAGTGCAAAGGAGGTTGACCCAAAACACAGCACCTAGGTTATCTCACAAGCCAATGCCTGCCAAAGCTCCTTAAAATCCAGGATGAGAGGTGAAACTCTCTCGTGATATGAGGTAATGTTGGGTTAGCAGAGAGAGAGAGAGCACAAGACAGTGAACAGGTTACTGGGCATAATGACGACCTGTAGTCCCAATCATCATAGACATAAAGGTCCAGGGTTTGATAAAGTTCATGCCTCTCGAATTTACACTTCTGGATTTCAAATTTGAGTTCCTCCAGTTCTGATGATATTTTGGGATGATGCCTTCCTACCAAAACCTGTAGATAGATAAACCCAAGTGAATTTGCATACTTGATGGCCCATAGGAAGAAAAGACAAATGTAAATCCCAAAAGGCAGTTGAGGAAGAGGAAATAGTAGAGACTGGGTGAATCCCTCCAGCGAGGCAAGTCCCGGGTAGTGGCTGCTCAGTGTGTGGAAGTCAGATCCACAAAGGCATAAAGCAAAGAAAGAAATAAGCATGGTTTCCTATAACCCAATTCCACTTTGGGGTTGTTGTCTGGAACACAGTGTGACTGTTGATCTTACTTGGAACTGGAAGAGATTGCAAATTGACACTAACGTCAAAAGAGACATTTGTGCATTGGGTCCTTAATTCACAAACTCAGTTCCACAGAAGGCTAAGGTTTTTGCCAGGGGCTGATCATATTTAGCAGGAGAAAAAAAGGCTACTCCTCAATTTCTTAAGTACCAAACATACACATGCACGCACACAGGCACGCATGCACGCATGCACGCACAAACCCAAATCCCAGGTTGCTATTCGTTTCATCGGATAATCTATCCCCAAGTAGCCTGATGTTCCCAAGAACATTCCATGCTGCAACATCTCAACAGGTATTTTCTTTAATCTTTTACCTTCTACTCCAAAGTTCTGCTCAGTTTGAGAAAGTACTGTGGACCGCTGCTAAGAAACTTTCTTCTTCAATGTTTGAATCACCATTAAAACAGCAAGAAGCAGCAAGTGGAATTAAATTCAGTAATGTCATTTACTTAAACCAATTTATCCTAAACATTAGTTCAACATGGAGCCATAAAACTATTTCGGTATTCATTTCTTCTGTTGTGCTAAATACTTGGAATATAAGACATATTTTATTCTTCCAGCATAGCTCACTCTGAACTAGCCACATTGCAAGTACTGGGTAGCCACAGGGCTGGTGGCCATGGTGTTGCTAGTGAAGCCCCAGCGTTTATGGTTCAGTAATGTGGTTCATTATACTACCACAAGTGTGAGATCTCCTTGAAAAGTTTGTTTTAATTTTTAAAGATTTCGTGTATAATTTAGTGTAAAATGATTTTGCTTCAATTCCTACTGTATTATTTCCTTCTCTAGAAAATTGGTTATTACTGTATTACTTGTTTGGAAAAGGAATGATGTTAGCCCCATGGCTCTGATTATTGCTAGTATATTATCTTGAACTCAAGAAGAACTGAGCCAGGACCTGGAAATTTCTGTTTAAACTTGAGGAGAGAAGATGAGTTAGAAACCTGTAAGTTATGTGTCTTAGTGATCTTTGTTTCCAGAGATGAGGCTCTCTCCAATTTTCCTTTGAAAACTCTGTTCTAAAACTCCTGTTAGGATGAGTTTTCCTTTGGGGGGGGTTTGGGCTGAATTTTATTATTGTTGATTTTTATATGTGTGTGGGGGTGTAGTGAGCACACACGCACACATGCACACATGCACACATTTGTGTGCACACGCATGTGCCAGAGCACACAATGTAGATGTTAGAAGAATATTGAAGAAGCCATTCTCACCTTCTGCCATACAGAGTCTGGGAATGGAACTCAGGCTGTCAGGCCTGATGACAAGTGCCTTTACTTCCTGAGCCATCTCACTAGCCCCACCAGTGTGATATGCTAAGAAAACGTGGCCTTTTGTGTTGTTGCCTGTCAAGTAATCTGCCAAGTATTTGGAGCCACTATTTCCAGGGCAGAAAATAGATCTTCTCTGTCCCACACCCTGCCCCCATGGCTGGCCATCTAAACTCCCTGTGCTAGTTTTGCCAACTTGATACAAACTAGAGTCGTCTGGAAGCAGGAACATCAGTTGAGGAAATGTTTCCATCTTACTGGCCTGTAGGAATGTCTCGGTAGATTGTCTTGAGTGTTGACTGGTGTGGGAGGCCCCCTGTCTGCTCTGGGCAGTGAAGTACCTGGGCGTGTGGTTCTGGGAGGTATAAGGAAGGCAGCTGAATGTGATCCTGGAGAGAAGCCAGCAAGCAGCTCCTCCACAGTCCCCACCTCTGCTCCTGCCCGAGTACCTGCTTGGCTTCCCTCAGTGATCAGACCTGTAAGTCAAATAAATCCCTCTTCCCAGAGTTTACATGGTGTTTAACATAGCACTACAAAGCAAACTAGGCCTGCCCTCATGACTGAGCAGCAACTAGCAGAAGATGTTCCCTGGTTGAGCTGCTCAGTGGACTCTAGACACCCACGGCATGTGTGCTAATAAAGGGTTGCCTGAGTTTTAGAGATCCAAAGTCAAGAACTTGTTGGCCATGGCTGTCTGTGAAAAGGATTCTGAGAGATTCCCTCTTTGCCATTCATGTTGGAATCTCACTGTTTACCTCAAAGCAGGAATAAAGTCTAGAGCTCACCACCTGTGAGTGAGTGGTAGGGTCCTTCAGAGTCCAGAGTAATTATTTGAACAGGAGAAGGGGAGGGGAGAGGAAATGTCTTGCTCAGTGAAGTCAGCCCTGGACAAATGTATATATAAAAAGCACTAAGTGAGATCAGCAGGTTGGGTGTGTGTGTGTCTGGGTGTGTGCTCACGTGAATGTGTGTGTGCCCGTGAGTGTGTGTACATATATACTTGTACAGGAGGTTATGAGTTTGAGAGGAGTATTAACGGAGACATGGGAGGGGTTGGAGGAAGAGAGGGAGTGGAAGAAATGATGCAAATACAATGTGAAATTTTCAAAAATTAAAAAAGTATTTGAAATTAAAATTTTAAATGGTGGAGAAATATATATGTAAAAATATTTAAATTAGACAAGAATATTATGTGGCTAGCAAAATTCCTGAATTTTCCAGCTACCCCAGCATTTATAGAAAGAATCATTTCTCAATCAAAATAGTGTGGTCTAGAGAGAAGAGTCATAAAATATCAACAACTTCAAATTTGTAGCCATATATACCCTTGTGAAAAATTTTACATTTTTTATGTAATGAAAATAGTATAAACTCATTAAATATATTGAGAAAAGCAGAGATAGTTTTAGAGACATGTTTAGCAAGGAAAGTGATTAAAGTGAATGAATATGTATCAAGAATAGTTATTCTACTGGGATGACACCATACTATCTAGGCAATATGAAAACTTTTACACTTTACATAAATGTATATAGTGATGTTGTTTTTAATTTTGGGAAGTTATTTTTGAGGTTTTCTTTTTTTCTTATTTCATTTTAATGTAGCTATTTTGTATGGGCAGAAGATAACTTGTTAGAATCAGTTCTGGTCTCCTACCATGTGGATCTTAGGGAATTAAACTCAAGTTGTCATATGCCTGTGGCCAACCCTGGCCTTCACCTACTAAATCATTTTAGCAGTCTTGTTTTTGAGATAAGTTTTAAGTGAGAGGATTTCAAAGGTTCCTAAATATAATGAAAACGAAACAAACACAAAATAATTGATACAATTACTTAATTTGAATTCACTTACATCTCTTTTCATACTTAAAGCCATAAATTATGTAGTCTCTCTGAGTTTATCTCCAACCTGGAAGCAGGGCCCCAATGCCTGTAACACAGTGAAGGACAGAGGTTGCCTGTTCTGCCTCTGTGAGAAGCAAGAGAGGGCTGTACTTCCTTACTGTCTTCTCTGGCATCTCCTAGAAGTGACTTATGAGGCTTTCTAAATTGAAATGCACCATGTGCCACCATGATGTTTGAAGTACCTAACCCTACAGGGTAACCCTGTAATGGATGAAGAAACAGGCTCAGCTGAAGCAAAGTTTCTGGAAACCGTCGGTTCTAAAGCAGGAAAACTTTTATTGTTAACCAGCATTATGTTTCCCTTTGCCGTCCTGCTCTGACCATCAGATTTCTACAAGCACTTAGGGTCACTCAAGTATTTTGTCAGTCGCTCTCTTGTTCTGAGTCGGTGCCTTTGTTGATTGGGCTGGAGAAGATGCTTCAGTGCCCAGATTCCAAGTGGAAAGAACCGAGCCTGTGTAGCATAGGGACCCCTGGAAACAACTTTGAGCTCTGTGGTTGGGTGAGCCATTGGCTAAGCCTTGCTTTTTAGTTGAAGGTGAATAGAATTCTGGGAAGAGCAGTATTGGAATATTTCTGATGTTGTACTGATAGACCAGATTTTCATAAAAAAAAAACCTTTACAAATGGAGCAGGGTTTGCGGGGCACTGCCTCAGGAGTTGAGAGTTCTTGCTGATTTTACAGACGACCTGAGTTCAGTTCCTAGCATACAAATCACATGGCTCAAAACCATTCCATTTCCAGAAGATCCAGTACCATCTTCTGTCCTGTATGGGCACCTGCATATATATTATATATGCTCAAACAGGAGCACTTGAACCAGTGCATATGTATGTACTGGTGCACATTTTGAGAATACGCACGCACACACACACACACACACACACACACACACACACACACGCAAACACATATACACACACATGCCCAAACATATACACACACATCACAAACACATGTACACACACATGCCCAAACATATACACACACATACACAAACACATGTACACACACATGCCCAAACATATACACACACAGACACAAACACATGTACACACACACATGCCCAAACATATACACAATCATACACAAACACATGTACACACACATGCGCAAACATATACACACACATACACAAACACATGTACACACACACACACACACAGACCTTTAAAAAGAATATAGCATGTGGGGGTTGGGGATTTAGCTCAGTGGTAGAGCCCTTGCCTAGGAAGCGCAAGGCCCTGGGTTCGGTCCCCAGCTCCGAAAAAAAGAACCAAAAAAAAAAAAAAAAAAATAGCATGTGTTTGTATATTTTATATAATTATTTAAAGTACCAAATTAAAGTGTTTAAAAATATATCAGCACTTCTCACAATAGACACTCTTTTAAGTAGATGTTATGGGGTTTCCTGCCCACTTCACACACTCCTGGGGAGAGCCACTCTCAAATTTCCTTCCTGGGAGTGGTTTCGTTATAAAAGTCCCTAGCAACAGAGCCTGTGTTTTTCTCACACAGGATTTTAGGAGTTAGCTTAGGTCTTCTGGTTTTATGGAAGAAAATAACCTCAGATTGCTTAAAATTTTATTTGTTTGCTTTTTTATTTAATGAGTGCTCTGCTGCATGTACACTGGCATGCCAGAAGAGGGCACCAGATCCCCTCATAGACAGATGGTCCTGAGCCACCAAGTGCTTGCTGAGAGTTGAACTCAGGACCTTGGGAAGAGCAGCCAGTCCTCTTAACCATCTCTCCAGCCCCCAGAGAATATTATTATCCTAGAAAAAATGAACGTAGTAGAAATTGAAGCTTTGCCCATTTACTTACCTATTTAATAATATTTGAAATTTTAAACTTCTTTATGATCGCCCGGGAGGGCCTGAGCAGTTTTGTTCAATCCTTTGTAGGAAGCAAGGAGGAAATTATAGTTGTTTTCTTGGCTATTTTCAGTTCAAGGAGTTTATGCCTCCAGCAGAGCACAGGGAAAGCACCTTGCTTGGACCAAACCAGCTGCCAGGTTCCTCTGTTCTTCCTGCAGAGGAGAAAGTTCAAACTCAGAATGTACTATTTTGCTGCTGAATTTATGTGGTTTGAAGGTTGGGGTCCTATAGAGCTAATTAAAAGTAGGGTATTAGCTCTTAGAAGTTTATCTCCATGTAAAACACCTGCAATCTTTTGTTTCTGCTACACCCACTGCTCGGTCTGTGAGGTCATTTTCAGAGGATTTGCTGACATAGGAGGGTCCACCTGAGTGTGAGCAGCACCATCCCATAGGCTGGAGTCTCATCAGAGTAAGGGGGAGCAAGGGCAGCACGCCTTATCCCCTTTTTATTCTGTTCCTGTGTGCTGACATGGGCTGAGCTGTTGAAAAATGCCTGCAGCTAGATCCTTCTCCAGTATCTCCAATAGGAGTCGGTTGCATGGCCAGCTCTGTGACAAATGCGTTTCCTCCGCAGCTGAATACTTTCACTATGACATCAGAAGCAGGAATAGCCATCTAGTCAACTGCCACAGGCTCCAACTTAGCCTGGAGTTCTTGTCTATGCCTCAGTTTATATGAAGTCTGTGCCTGACTCTTAACTTTTAGATCTGGTAATTCTTCATAGAGAGGACTGCCCGGTGCCCTGTGGGCTGTGTTTATCAATCTGGCCTAAGCACTCACCATGCATTAGAGCCTTCTAGAGACCCTCAGTCCAGAAGACATTGAGGAGCTCAGTGGAGTAGAGCAAGCCAGTGGATTGGGTGGGAGGTGTTGGGGCTGGGGGAAGATAATGGGACTTGGATCTTTTTTGAACATTTATTTTATTTCTAGTTATGTCTGCATGTCTATGTGTGGATCCATGCATGTTAGTGCAGATTCCTGGAAGGTAGAGGCGTCAAATCATCTGCAGTCAGAGTTATAGACAGTTGAGAGCCACCTGACATTAGTGCTAAGAATCAAACATGGGTCATCTGGAAGAGTCACAAACGCTCTGAACTGCTGAGCCATCTCACCATCACCCGAGACTCCAGCTTTTACGCTAAGCAAATGACATTACAAGGAACACTCTCTGACTGACATTTTACAGGAGTTACTTTGACTGTTGTAATCGACTACTATGGAGAAGGGAGACTACTCAGGAAGCCATCGCAGCTGAGGTCAGCTAATGAGGACCTGGTGGGGCTGAGCAAGAGCAGAGAGGGTGAAAAGTGGACGGAGGCTCAGCACACTTGGATCACAAATACTGTGGAGCGTGGTGCATTGCCTGGGACATGAGAGAAAGAAGGAGTGGGGAGTCAGGTAAGACTTTGACCTGGTAAACAGGAGGCTGGACTTGCCATAGACTCAGAAGTAGAAGACAGGGTCGATCAAGGTTCAGGAATGGCTCTGGCTAGTTGGGGACAAGCTAAGTTTTGAGAGATCTACCAGACACTGGAATTCCCAGGGGAAATGAACAACTGGCTATGAGTCTCGGGACACTGCCTTTGGATTACACAGGTCACCATGCCAGCATGTACCTAAAGCCATGAAAATGCATGGGAATGGGAGAAGAGAAGAGATGAAGAACAAGGGTCTGTGTGGATCTTCAACCCAGGGGAGAACAGTGGGGAAACTGAGGATTGCTCAGCAAAGCAGGGTTCCTGAAGACCAAATGGAGAGCAGATACAAGACAATGGAGCGGCCAGTATGAAAACAGATAACAGGACTAAGAGCCACTGGATTTATGGATGTAGCAGTCACTGCTAATTTGAACAAAAGCAGTTTGTTACACAGTGAGTCAACTGAGAATTGCAAAAGGGGATAGGACCCAGAAAGGGATCTTCCAGGGAGTTCTGCTCTAAAAGATAGGAGAAGATGGGTTATTAGCTGTGGCAGTGGGGTTGACAGAGGTGTTTATTTGTATAAGAAGGTAGGTAGCACATAGTGTTTAAAATGGGAATTGTGACGACTGCTCTTGCTTATGGAATTGATGGTATTAAGCACCTAGGAGATTAGTAAAGCATGCCTCTGAGTGGCTGGGATGCGGTCTTAGAGAGGATCAGCTCACCATGGATGTGGGTGGCTCTCCAGAGGCTGTGGGTTCCAAGTCAGATAAAGGATGTTGGGAGATAGGTCAAGATTACACTCTGGTTCCTGGCCCCCATGTCAATTGGCTGTTCCTCGATTAGAGCTTTCCTTCCACCCTAGCTTCCTCCCAGGATATTCTGCCTCTCCACAGGAATCAGCTGACCTGGACTGAAACCACAAGCAAGGAAACAAAAGCAAAAGATTTCCCTCCCTTACGTGATTTCTAACAGACAGTTTGTCCCACCAGCAAGTCTGACAAACACAAGACTAACCCTGGCACTCATGGGCTGGGAGTTTAACAGAAGAGAAAGAAATGGCTTCAGATAAAGGCAGCACTGTTCACAGATGGGGACACGGGGTCCATGGGACACTTGACCGAAGGAGTTTGGAAAGCTTCTTTTCTGACCATTTCTGTTTTCTCTGAGAAATAGGCCAATGGCTGAAGGCACAGATAGGGAAGGAGAGTGAGGAAGATGGAGAGCAGTCACTGTCATGTAGGAAAGTGTAGGATAGAGTCAGAATGTCTAGACAAGGGAACAACATATATACACTCGAAAGACAACTTAAAAGTCATATGTATTGGTAAGTTTCCTCTGGCCATTTCTCCAGTAGCAGGTGTGCAGGTTTAGAGAACACTCAGGGAGTCAGCTTTTGAAAAAGTATATCTTATGCATGTGTTAGTTCAGGGAGTAACCAGGTCAAGGACATGGCCCTGAGGCTTGGATACAGTAGTCACCTACATTGTTGGAAGAACACATCTTTCAGAGCTGTGGTAACAGAGCACTGTTTACATTTCCTCACGTGATCCCCATTCCACATGCTCTTCAAATTATTGTGGAAATGAAATGGAAGATAGAAACAAGGACGGAGTCTGCTCTTCATTAATGTGGAACTATGAAGTGCTGGGCTCCCCTACTGGTAGAGGAGAGCCTGATGGGGTGGGCTGGATTCCTTGTTGCTGTGAACTACAATGATGACTTAGTATGTTCACAGTTTTAGCAAGAGCTGAGTGAAATGAAGGCTATGGATATCATCTGTGCCCCCTTCACAGAACCATAATGAGAGGTTGGCGTGTGGGTGGAAGTGTTTGTGCTGCAAAATTAATGCCTCCAATGCCCCTCTCACACTTCCATTTTTAATATGCTCAATAATTTAATGAATGACGTGGAATTCAGTTTTGCTTTGTGATTTGAATCCACCTAGTCTTTTGTGTGTGTACAGTATTGATGTGTACAAGAAGCAGTGCTGGCAAGAGATACTCTTAAATGATCTTTCATCTATTTTAAGAATATCTGGGATCTTGGTGTGGGAAGGGAAGGATATGGCACATGCGGCCTGTCCCTGGGACCACATAAACTTTTAGCGTCTTGGGTCTCCTGTTGCCAAGTAGTGTTCTTGGAACCTCATTTTCTGCATCTGGGAAATGGGGTGATGACAGCCTTAGGGGTTGTGCCCATGAGACTGATGATGACCATGCTTGCAGAGGAGCATGGGTATTATTTATTGTCATTGTTGTGGTTGGCAGTGAAGAGAGGAAAAGAGATGAGGATCTGCCCTGCCTTGCTTCAGAGTACTGGCCATCATGGTTTAATTAAAAGCTTTATGTCTGCTGATAATTTTATTCTCAACCAGTTATTTCTTTTGCAAAACCTTCATATATTTGAGATAGGAAGTGATTTTAACCGGTATCTTTGCACTTAAATAAGAAGGAGATTGTCGGCCAGTTTGGTAACAAAACAGCTTATATACAGTATTTAAGGATGGAGCTGCTCTCTCCCATATATAAGCCATTAGCCATGCGGCCATTGAAATGCAAACCCGTCACAGTGAAATAATATAAAAAAAATTCTCTTCTCACTTGCACAAGCTACATTGGAGTATTCGAGTATTTGGTCACCACACATTGCCTGGTGGCTGCAGCACTCAACAATGAGGACAAAGAACACATCTGTCACTTTTCTGTTGCCCTCAGGCTAATGCCCTAAATAAAGTTCCTTAAACATACAGGAGAAAACCATAGACATCAGGGCACCTTGTCAAAAAAGACACATTTTCCCACAAGATTGAATAAAATTGGCCATAAGTTTTTTATGGAAGGTGTGGGAAAAAAATAAATATTTTTAAACTATTTTAGAAGTTTTAACAGTATACTTCATTTTTCAAAGCAGAAATTCATGCAGTCAATAAATATTCATCAGGTTTATACCATGTACTATTCTCTAAGTGAGGGAATGGGTGTGGATAGATGAGAGAGGAGTGTTCAGGGACATGTGGGGGAAAGTAGACTGGATAACACTGGGAATATAGAGAAGGAAGTAGACTTGGGAGAGCAGAATTAAGCAGGTCCCCTTAGATAGGAGTTTCGAGCAAACTATGATGAGTGGTCACGGTGGGGCTCTCTGAGGAAGAGTGTCTTCAGAGGGTATTGTGTCCCTGAAACTGGAGTTAAGGTGTTTGGAAGTCACCATGTGAGTGCTGGGTACCAAACCTGTGTTATTATAAAAAATAAAAATGGTCTCTTTTATTCCCCACTAGTATCAACACACGTGGCATCTGTGGGTTATTTTCATCTCAGTCAGCAAATATCTCACCTGCCAAGCTCCCTCCCATCTCACACTGCTGATGGCTACTCTCTGAGACCGGCAGCAATCTATCTACCCATTAAGTCCCCAAGGCAGGTTGTTTCCACACCAAGCATACACACCCCAATTTCGTGGCAGGCTTGGTGCTTCCTGCCATCACACCTTCTCTTAAACTCAATTAAGTCACCACATGAAAGAACACATCACATAATAACCTCTGATCCAATTGATAAGATAATTTGCTCATCTAGACAACACAAAGTCCTGTACATACCCATCCCTTGGAAATATTCACTATAACCTGTATCTATACACAGAAAAGAATCTTAACATCTACTGCCATGTTCTCCCAGGTCCTTTCCCTCCCTCTGACTCCTTCTCTCCTGCTTCTCCTTCACTTCTAAAAAGAGTTCCCACTTCCCTTCCTTTTTGTCCAATGACAGGCCTTGTTTTTTCTTGCCTACCTTCACCTGCATAATACCATCAACCTACAGACCTGCAACCTCTGTAATTGTACCAAGCATTCTTAACCACTTAGCCAACTCTCCAGTCCCGACTTGTGCAGTTTCGTGCTCAGTCTTAAGGAAGAGTGGTCTGTCATAGAGAAATAGCATTGGAGGCCAACTTTTAGAGTTGAGAGCTAAATTACCTAAACTGTTGTTCATAAATTACATAATCTATGACTTTTTAGTACAAGGAAGAGATTAAGATTAAAAGAGTAGAGTGCTCTTGTCACCTGAGTACAGGAAAGTCGCCTCTTAAAATGAGGGTCATAATATCTGGTATGGGGAAGGAAAATGGGAAATCTAGGAAAATTTTCCTGGATGTTATAGTTTGTGAAAGGAAGAAGGGAAGGTGAGAATTACTTTTCTTATGCTGCTGTTTTTACTAATGCTAAGGGGTCCTGTGTTGGATAGTGTGTTCTGAACCAACCCAAGAAGGCTGATGTGAAACAAAAGCAGACATTTAAAGTTCATAAACTTACAAGAGCTTTTCAAGGTAAAACTATCAAGACTGGGAGTGATGGCATCCACCTACAATTCCAGCACTAGAGAGGCTTACATAGGGAGTACAAGGTCAGCCTGGGCTATGGAAGGAAGGAAGGAAAAGCAGAGCAAGTCTTTCTTTGATATATACATAAATATCTCCATATATGTATATGGATATATATATATATATATATATGGATATGGATATATATTAGTACTGGCTTTATTATATGGGGTGCACCTTTGCCTGGAGTTGTATAGATGGTTGGATACAAATGTATAGAGATCACTTCAAAAATAAGACATTTAAAATAGAATAGCATAAAAACTAGCAGACTAGCCAGGTCTGGTGGCACATGCATGCCCTGTAATACTAAAAGCACATTATAATACTTGCAAGCACGTAGAAGTTGGGCAGAAGCAGAAGTAGAAAGATCAGGAGTTCAAATCCAGCCATGGATTCACCATGTCTTCTCTTAGAAAAATTAAAAGAAAAACAAATAATACGAAAGACTAGTAATTAGTATTTATATAAACCCTACAGACAGATAAATCACCCACTAAATTCTAAATACTGCTTTCAAGTATGGGAATAATTCAAATAAAGCTGCCAATTATCACCACCATGGTAGCATCAGATGTTCTAAGGAGAGACATCCTTGTGCCTTTTGCCCCTGGGACTAGAGGTTCCAGGAATTGCATTTTTCCAAGGAGTCTCCTTGGGGAAAAAAAAGAAGAAGAAGAAAAGAAAGGACCTTGTTCCCTAGAAAGAGATTTCACAAGGAGAGAGTGCCACTGAGACAGTGCCAGGATCAACAATGGGTGGGATGGACCACATCCTGACCACTTTGTATTCAAGCCTAATTCTGTGCAGGAGCCTGAAGATGGACTTGGCTGGATAAGTCAGTGGGTCTCATTATTTGGTTTGCTCCTAATGTGGCTAGTTGTATATGTACACACACACACACACACACACACACACACACACACACACACAGGCACAGACACACACACATTTGGTGGTCATTTATCCAAACTTGTTAGAGCGCCCAGGGCCCAGACATTGACTGTAGGACTGGGTTAAGGGACGACCCTGTACTCAAGGTGTCTGCTATTTACCTGAGCAAAAGCTGAAGTAATGTGGAATTACATGTCATGCTCCTAGAAATCCTGGATCTTATTCTTAAGAGCTGAGTAAAGCAATGTTTTGGAACTCAGAAAACACAAATACTTCAAAGTGAAGCCTGGTGTTTTTGTTTGTTTGTCTGTTTTTTGTTTGTTTTTTAAATTAACAAAGCAGCTTCAGGAGTTCTGGCTTGCAGTCAGTCCTCCTTTGCACCTGAAATAAAAGCTAGGAATCATTTCTGAAGCTCCTTTATCTGTGTAAAGGTCCTAAGGATGAACTTACTGAAGAATAACAAGCAGGAGACAAGAAGAGAACTCACGCCCATACATCCCAGGCAGACTGTGTTCCCAGATGCTGTCACTTCTATGTGCCTGGCCCATGTCCCCTATAAATCATTGACTTCTCCTCTGAAATTGGTGTGGCCTCACTTCTGTCCTCCTCATGAAGAATCCTTAAGCCACAATCGTCAGGGCTCGTCTCTGAGTTTCATGCTCAGTGTGACAGCTGTCTACTTGCACATTAGTAACTCTGTTCCTTTATTTCTGCCAATCGTTGATTTGTTTCTGCAAACTCAATTACCAAAGCCCCAAAGAGTGGATGGAAGGAAGGTCAGTTTCTGGAGATGCACACCTGCAAGGACCTTAATCGGCATCTGTTTCTGCGCTGTCTCAGCACCACAGGAGCCACTGTAGGGCCCTTGGTGTCTTCTATATGAACTTCAGTTCTCAGCATAAGCCACATCTGAGTTAAAGATCACAGTCTGATTAGAACATGGAAATTGTAAAGCAATGAACTGTTCTAGATCTTTTCCTATATTTACGTCCTTCATAGCTACTTATTATCAATGCCTATATGTTCCCTGATATCACTGTTGAGAAAGGTAGGCTGATTCCACAACAGGCTTCAACTTCGTAGTTAAGGAGACTAGGCCTAAATATCTGTTTCCATGAACTGGGCAATTCCAGACATGTCCAGGCCTCAGAAGTTAGTCTGAGGCAAGGACTAAGGGTCACCAGCAGTTTTCAGACCTGCCTGACAAGTTTCCAGCCCTGACACTCCCATACAGTTGAGATGGACCTGACATTAACATAGAGGTCACTCTCTTAGTCAGATTCCTATTCCTGCACAAACATCAAGACCAAGAAGCAAGTTGGGGAGGAAAGGGTTTATTCGGCTTAAACTTCCACATTGCTGTTCATCACCAAAGGAAGCCAGGACTGAAACTCAAGCAGGTCAGGAAACAGGAGCTGGTGCAGAGGTCATGGAGGGATGTTACTTACTGCCTTGCCTCCCCTGGCTTGCTCAGCTTGCTCTCTTATAGAACCCAAGAACTCCTGCTGAGGGACAGCACCACCCACAATGGGCTGGATCCTCCCCTCTTGATCACTAGTTGAGATCACTGCCCTGCATATTGGTCTCATGGAGACATTTCCTCAACTGATTCTCCTTTCTCTGTGATAACTTCAGCTTGTGTCAAGTTGACACACAAACCAGTCAGTACAGTCACCTACCCCAGAATTCCCTAATGTACTTTAAATCATGCCTGCAAACTCATTGGTAGTCTCTCTGACTTGCTAATGGGGGACTCCAGTATGCTGGATTTCTGCAGAATAAAACACTCAATGTTTTACATATTATTTGAGTCCGGGTATCATTCTTTGGCAAGCCATGGGCCCTCATTCTTGTGACTATTATGTAAAATGTTTGAGATGTTGTAACTTAGATCACAACAACCCTAAAGGTGCAAATGTCATCTGACAGCATCTGAAACCTGTACCAGAGATTTCCCTTCTAGGGTATTAGCCAACTTATCCTATATTTCCCTATTAATTCACTTAGTAAATTGATTCTAGACTGTCTTTTGTTTTATTATTATAAAAGATCATGTTACTATCCCCCTGGTGTCAGGTCCATAGGAAACTTCAGTTCCCCGAATCCCAAGGGGAAGTCCAATGAGCTCAGCCTGTGGCAGTTAGGTAAGAGTCAGCATTCCTCTGGAACTTGTGAAACTAGCTTCTGTTCCTCTTACCCAGGAGAAGGGACACATGGGTACCTGTGGTTCTCATTACCATGTGAGAGATCCAGGCTTCTTCAATGTTACAGGTACCCAGGTACCAGTGCACATTTCAGAGTCCATGCCAGCATCCCAGCCTCCTGCGTTCACAGGCTCCCTGCCCCCAGCCAGTCAAATTCCTTACAACCCTGCTATTCTCC